>NW_007726275.1:304337-354578 GCF_000696425.1 Galeopterus variegatus | reverse complement strand
CCCCCGTCCCCCCCCCCCCCCACACTGCTACTGCCTACAGTGTGAGGTCAGGAGTGATGGGCGATACCTGGAATGAAAGACAAGCAAAAGGGAGACTCAGAGAGTCAATCCCCAAGGATGACCTGCCATGCTGTTTTCCATATTAGATATCAGAGACAACCCTGTATATAATCACGCTCCCTCCCACCTGCTAAGGCACTGGGGACTTTGAAAGAAGCCAACACAAAAATGTTTGCAGAAAATTAAGACTTACCAGAAAATATATTAACAGGTAAATGATCTGAAAATTTGTCCTTTGAAAGCCTCCTTAAAAAAAAAAAAGTTACTTATATGGTTGGCATGGAGCTCACTGCTCACCTTCCTCTTCACTGAAGCCTCATCAGCTTCCAAGAAAAAGCCATAGGTCACTAGTGACATGGGTGGTTAAAAATGGCATCAAATTTCCTTCATGCCCAATGCGGCCATCCCAATACTCAGATTATCAAAGGAACATGTAGAAATGGTTGTGTCCACTGAGGAGAAAAGAATGATAATGCGACTGGAACTTCAGTTTCTCTCCTCATTGTAAAACTGATCATCACATTTGACATACACATCGTTAAGGAATGTGGAGACACTGAGGGGCAAAAGAGCTGGGCAGAGAGGGGCAAGCGGGGATTCTTCAGCGAGGAAAACAGGTTTCTGTGCCAGCAGTGGTTGCTCAGGTAAGGGAGGTTACTCCACTCACATGGCACTTGATTGCCATGGTAACCAAGCACACAGCCATCTCATTAGGCCCCCACGACCTCTGCTGAGACCATAACCCCGCTGAGGGGCTGTGACTGGCCGAGCAGACAGAAGGCAAGTCTTTGAAAGTCCTGCATACCTGGGATGAAGGCCTGAATTCTCAGGCACCGAGTGCTTCTTACCAACAGTGAGGAATGAACCACACCAGGGATGGAGCCATGTGGAGCTGCTCCAGGCAGAGACCTGATGGAGCTACCAGCAGGGACAGAGCATCTTTCTGAGCCCAGGGGCCTTTTGGAAGGGTTACATGGTAGGCACGGTAAAGCAGGAAACAGAATCCTGGGGAAATCTCAGCAGCAGAAGCAGCTTAATGTCCTGGCTATGGAAGCACTGCTGAAAGTTAGGTTAGGATTTACTAACACTCACTGTTAAAAAATAATTCTATTTTCTAATCTAAATTCCATATACTGAAAGCATAACCACTTTAGTTTTTTGAAACTTTCTTGAAAAGATAACAACTGATAGTAAAGAAATTTCAAACAAGCAGAACTACTGCCCACAATCTTGCCACTCTATGACAAACTGTGATAACCTTTCCTTTCCTCTTGACAAGCACCTTGTGGTCTTCTCAGCCCAGAGAAACATTTTTGCTTAGCTACCAACATGATTTTAAATGTTAAATTTTCCTATAAAAAGGATTTTTCTGTTTTTCTCCATAGTCGCCATAATTATTGTTTCAACTGGTGGCTTCCTTGTTCCTGACCGACAACAGCAGTGTTGGGTAAGTGACCTGCCATCAACCTCCCCTCTTGCTGGGGTGACACCAGGACAGAGCCCTCCGCTGCCTCATCACAAAACCCACTAGCAAATTCTACTGTACTCAGTTTTATCCAGAGGTTCACTAATCTGCAGACTTCCCAAGAGTTTTCAGTGACTTTATTCTATAAAGTAATTTGACATTTTACAAATATCATTTACATTCCTCTTAGGAGCCCAGTGTGTTTTTCCTAGGTTGTAAATGTGACTGTCGTATGAATGTTCCAGCACAGTGGTGATGATCTGCTACAATAAAAAGTAAAAAGCCATTCTTTGAGGATTTGTTCGGACATGAAGAAGGTTTGGCATTGATCGTAACAGACCTGGAACCAAGGGAGACTTCCTGTTTTATTTAGGAACGGGGGTTTTGATCTAGAAAACATCAGTCAGGTCCCGCCAAGTTTAGCCCTGCCTCTGAAGAGGCAGCAAACGCTCAAGAATAAGGGAGAGGCCAACTTTCCATCAGAGCAGGAGCCGAGGCAAATTTTCCATGTAAACCTCCACAAAACTGTAGCAGAAACAATTACGTCCATTATTTTCCCTAATGTATTCTGAATGCAAGCCAATGCTGGAGAAGTTCTCTGGTCCTCGTTAATTAAATTGGCCAGCCCAGAAATGAAGTGATCCTTCTACAGATCAATGACCACTCCATTTAGATGTCCAGCCAAGGAAAGCCACGGTGCAGGTGAGATCCAACCTCTGTCCCTATTTGGTCAAAATCAAACCAGAACTCCTAAAGCACGCAAACATCTCAACTAGGACCCTGGATACAACGACACACTCTGGCTGCATCTGCACGCGGGTCTCAGGCCCTGCAGCAGCGGCAGCCGTTGCCGACCAGCTGTTCCCCTCCCTACGCATGTTTCTCCTCATAAAGCTTCCAGCAGGCTGGCGGGCTGCACACTCCTCACTTAGCTTTGTTTGTGTTTTCAATGAATCAATGGGATATGGAGACTAATCAACATGTTTAGAAAAATAAAGAAAGGAAAAAAGAGGAATGGCTCACGATGCTGGCTGTTCCTAAAAGCTGGGTGAGAAAGCGCAGCCACAATCATGGGCTCAGAGCAGGAGGGAGCAGTGGCCATGGCCACAGAGGTGGGCTGCGTCCAGGCATCATGGCCAGGAATCCTCCGGGCAGAAAGAACAAGTCCAACCAGAGACATCTCAGGGCTCTCAGATGATGAGAGACGTGGCCGAGCTTCATCCACCACCCTCCACTGCCTGCCCCTAGGCTCCATTTCCAGCCTTGGTTCCACTTCTCTAAGCATCACCAGCTCTGCATCTGATCACACCCTGAACTGTCCAGTAGCTCCTCAGCTCCTTCCTTCCTACCACCCCCATCCTCATGCACCAATCTTCCCCTCTCTTGCTCAAAGTCTGACTGGGGCCTTTTGGATGAACAAGATGTCCCCCTAACATGACCCTGCTGGGATGGCGATGCCTGCCCGTGCCTTGTCTCCTCCTATGAGACTGGAAGTTCCCTGAGCACAGAATCTGTCTCTGACTTGCACCCGGCCCTGAACGCAGACAGCAACAGGGCCTAGCTTGCAACAGAGCAGCGAAGGAGCACTTTACTGTGGGCCAGCGAATGCCAGAGGAGCCTCTCCACTCAGCTACTGACTCCCGCTCTCCATTAGAAAATAAGACCAACAGGAATCCAGTTTGCCCACGGAGTACCATATTTTTAGCTCAACCAATCCAGAACAAGGGATCCCTTTGAATCTCCCACAGATTGAGAGGACAGAAAAACATAAAAGGCAGTGACATATTTCATAAAAAACCAACAGAAATAGGCTGGTTACCTGAGCTCACACAGCCCTGCTGTAGGGGGTCCTGTAGTGATGTCACGGAATGGAGGACTAAACAAGAAAAAGGGTTACAATTAAAGGAGGGACCAAAGCTCTGGGTGCCTTTAAAGCTTCCTAACTGAACGTAGCACTGGGAGAGACAGACCCACAAAGGCCCAAGGGGTGGGGGTCTCAACTCCCCCAGGGAAGGGCTGGGATTGGGGCGTGCAGGCCTGGAAGGCACTGTTGGTGGTAAGCTAGGCGACAGCCCTTGCCCATGGCATCTTTAACTTCTATGCCTTTGGCTGATTTTCATTCTGATTCCCTGATTTAGCTACTTGACTTTACCTATATTTACGTATAAACAGCATTTTCTTAATTGGTAACTCATTTTCTGCTGCTTATCAAATTAGTCAGGCACAATCTTCTCTTTCCCCAAAACTAAAGTCAGTCCCATGGCAACAGGTTGTAGATGAAGGAGGCAGTTTTCTCTACCTCCCAGCACCAGCCCACATAAGAGGGGGTGGCTGGCTGCCTCCTTGAACAGATTCCTCCCCCAACCCCCCAATACTAGCCCAGGGCGGGGCTGCTGTCACCAGGTTCTTGCTGAGATTGTGGCTGGCCGCCTCCCCCACAGATCCCTCTTTTCCCCGGTTCCCTCCTGGGGCAGGCTGCCATTACCTGGCCCTTGCTGCTGCCCTTGGACGGGCAGGACACCCTGGCCCAGCTCGCCGTTCAGCCAGAGCTGCATCCGGATGAAGGGTTCTCGGCCTTTCTGGGTCAGCTTGCTCCATGGCTTCGGCCTGGACAGCATGTCACTGACGCTGCCCTGGGACAGGCCTAGAACCTGGAGCGGCAACCAAAGACACATGGCCATCAGTCCCTAGGCATGAGCCTGGCTCCACGAAATGCCTCAGTGGTGGCACATACCGCGGGATGCAGGCATGGCAGAGATGATGACACACAGGGAGGCTCGAGTGCTGACCTCTGAGCATGGAACCACAGCCTGGTTCCATGACAATTTGGGCTGGGGAATAGGCATTTCAGGATCACTGGCGGGCTGATGCCTGGGCACAGGGGAGCCACAGTTACAGTCACAGGGTGACTTTCAGGGACTTTCAGCTCCCAGGGTGAAGCGGGCTGTGAGAGGGAGGAGAGGGATCCTCACCCCAGGGTCTCGA
This sequence comes from Galeopterus variegatus, assembly GCF_000696425.1. Lineage (NCBI taxonomy): Eukaryota > Metazoa > Chordata > Mammalia > Dermoptera > Cynocephalidae > Galeopterus > Galeopterus variegatus. The sequence goes on along the minus strand of NW_007726275.1, from coordinate 350,068 downwards.
GTATGCCAGGGCTGCAGGGTTGTCACCCTGACAACCTAAGGAGGACACATTTGAAAGCATCTTGCTCTAGCCTGTGGTACAAGGAGAGGCTGAGGTGCCGGGTGAGAACCTCTACAGAGGCAGCGGATGCCAGTGGGACGTGGGCAGCTGGTATCCTTTGCTGGTGCTAAGCCAGACTGGTATCTAGAAAGGCTGGCTCTCTCTGATCACATCCTGCTCAAAGGTGGGGGCACAGAGGTGAGCTGGTAGGGACGGGGAGCCAGTCTGGGAGTAAGATTCAGCTGCAGACAATTGACAAGTTGCATGCACATACCCGAGTTTTCTTATGCTCACATATGGCCATACATATGTATAGGCACAAACACCCCACACAAGACACAGATGCAGCCCTGAGATATTTAGGGGCTGCCTCCGATCACTCTTTTGAAAAGTTCTCAAGTTCCAGAATAAACTGCACTCATGGGCCAAACAAGTTCAACGCTATTAAGTCTCTGCTAAATTTAAGGCATGAGCACAAATGTCTATTTAAATGTTCTCAAATGGTATTTTTACAACACTGAACTAGAAATTTCAAGGGACTTTAAATTCTTATCCTCACTTCTATTCACCCCCATCACCTTTTGCAAAATCGGAATAAAGAGTTAACAATCAGATATCATAAGGATTCACAGCGCAGTATATTGCAAATGTTGATCTCAAGGCAGGACAGCATGGTGTGGGGAGCATGCAGGGCCCCTCGGGGGCCACTGCTGATCCAGCCATGTGTCCACCCAAGGAAGTCTAACCTTTTAGGGGAGTGAAGAACCTTTCATTATGTTCAGCAATTCATTACTTAATCTAAAACAACACTGGGGCATTATGTTTATTTTAGATTTTACAGGCACGGTAAATTCCCATTATCCAGAATCTCAGTTACCAGGGAAGCGCCAAGAACAGAAAGAGTCTGGAAGCTCATCCATGAACTAGAGCATGTTCCTGAGACAGGGAAGGGGGCTGTGGAGGCAAGGGCAGCCCCGGGCAGCTCTGCCTGTACCACCACTAGTCATGGATTCCTGGGCAAGTTGTGTCTCCACAGGCTGGACAATACCCAAGTGCCTGCTGAGTTACATGAGAAAGGTACATGCATGCTTTACACAGCTTTCTCTATCAGGTCCCTTTTGCTTCTCTGCATGCTGGCTGACCCTCTGTGTGATGGGATCAGATCTTTTTTGGCCAAAACAGCCTGCAGAAGTGCTTCTTGGCTCTACTTGGCAGCGGAGACTGGACTTGGACTTAGTCACCTGCCAGCTTGGGGCAAGTAGTTAACTTCCCTGAGCCTTGGTCTCCTTATCCGTCAAATGGTGATTTTACCATCAGCCTCCCAACGTAACTGAAAGGTCCAGCCCAGACTCTGGTCTGCAACGGGGGCTCAGCAAATGGAATCAGGGAGCTGGAACAGTCACTACTAGCCAATCCGGAAGTTTGGGAGTGGAGGACATATGATGCTCTTGGGTTGACTAAAACAGAAATGGCCACATCCTCCAGGACAGCAAGCAAGTCCTAAGCAAGGAGAAGAGATGGGGAAACCAAAGCCCCCAAATCCAATCCCTTACCTTCTCCCCGAAGATCCTCTGACAGATGCCATTCTTGGCCAGCTTCTCCTTAACCTGCCGGGTGAGCTCGATGGTGTCCACTTCCTGGTACATGTAGATCTCATACTGCTCGGGGGTCAGTGGAGGGACCGAAGGCTTGGTAGGCTTTGCCATGGGCACGATAGGGGAGGAAGGCAGAGGGCTGTTCTGGGGTGTCTCGCTGCGGCTGGCTCCAGTCAGACTCAGCTCCGAGCTCTGGGAGTATGGGGACTCGGCGTTGGGCCACTCTTTCCAGTACTCGGACGACGAGGGTCCTTGGAGCTGGCTGCGCTCGGCCCGTGGCTGGCTGCCGCCGCCGCCCTTCTCTTTCCCACCACTGGCTTCTTCGACCTTGGTCTCCTCGGAAGCTGCGGCATTCCTCCTCTCTGGCTGGACTGTGCTCCACCAGTGGTCCTTCCAGACGCCGCTGCGGCCCAGCTCATTTTTCACGTGTCTCAGAACCCCCTGCGTGGCATCAGCTGCACCCTGGGGGTCCAGCGCGGGGGCCTCCTGGACCTCCTTTTTGAGGGCTGGGGGGTTGGGCAGAGCAGATGCGCTGGCCTCGGGAGCTGCGGGGGGCTTCTTCAGGGAGACAGTGAGAGGAGAGTAGCTGGACACGGTGGACATGGGCGAGGTGGACAGTAACTTGGGGGTCAGGATGGCAATGTCCGTCTGGGACAGAGGTGATGGTTTTAAGGCAGGGTCAAGGGCAGCCTGCTGGGCCTCCATTTCTCGGCGGGCTTGCTGCAGGATGGAGCGGATGGCGTCGTCGGAGTTGCCGCTGCTGGATGCGGACGAAGGCTGGGCTGGCTCTGCTGCATGGAGCAAACACAGAGGTGAGACTGTGATGCTACTGCCTCCTTCAGTGGGGCACACACTTCTCCCAGCCCAACTTCATTCACCTCAATCTACCACAAAATGAGGATTCTTTGGGAGAAATACACTGAATACACTGCTATTTCCCCAACACTTCCCCATCAATGAAACATTAGAGCACCTTGTCTGAGCAGTGAGGACAGAGGACTGGCGCTCTGCTAAGTGACCTGATGGCCTCGGTTACACACCAGCTGAAAGCGAGGCCTGCCCATCAAAGGGTGGGAGGAAGGGGGAGCATGAAAATGCTCAGCAATGTGTCTGCCTGGGCTTCCTTCCCCTGAGAGTTTTAAAACTTTACATTAATTATCCTGTGTCACATTCCAAAATTCTAAGTGTTTTTTCTAAATTCTAGAAATTCTAAATTCTAGAGTTTTTTTCAAACTCTAGAAGCATAATTTCTATTAGTAATTGCAACAAGAGATCAGAATCTTCCAGTGATAAATGACCATATTTAGGTCAGCTCAAATTCTCTTCTGGGTGGACAACTGTGTTGTGGCTGGCAGCAGTGAGCCTCACGGAGAGGAAGAGAGAAGGGAAGTGAATGAGGTTCAGGGAAGTCCCTGGCCCAGGAGCCTGGGGCTCTGTGGGCTTGGAGAAGCAATAAGGTCTTGCCAGTCAGTCCTCAGTATTCCCATCTGTAGATTGGGATAGGTAACGGGCTAGATCAGTGATTGTTAACTAGGGCTGTGCATCAAGTCACCTGCTGGGCTTATTAAATGCACATGCTCAGGCCACACCCCTGGTGCCTCCAACTGAGTAGAAGTGTGGGGCTGGCCCAGCACCTGCAAATGGTATGATCTGGGAATAAGAAATGCTGGCAAGGACCTGGAGAAAAGGGAGCCCTCCTAAACTGCTGTGGGACTGTGAATTAATGCAGCCATTAATTATGGAAAACAGTATGGAGGTTCCTCAAACAACCACGGATAGAACTGCCATGCGATCCAGCAATCCCACTGCTGGGTATATACGCAAAGGAATGGAAATCATCATGTTGGAGGGACACCTGCACTCCCATGTTCATCACAGCTCTATTTACAATAGCCAAATATGGAACCAACCTAAATGTCCATCAATGGACGACTGGATAAGGAAAATGTGGTATGTATACACAATGGAATACTACTCTGCCATAAAAAAGAATGAAATTCCATCATTTGCAGCAACGTGGATAAATGTATAGAAAATTATGTTAAGTGAAATAAGCCAGGCACAGAAAGAGAAATACCTCATGTCCTCCCTCATAAGTGGGAGCTAAGAAAAAGCAAACAAATAAAAAAGAAAGAAAGATACAACAATCACAATAATTCGCTGAACTTTCATAAGGAGAGAACAGAACTGAAGCCACCAGAGGTGGGAGAGGGGGAGGGCGAAGGGGGATTGGTGAGAAATTTGTAAAAGGTTGCAAAAAAAAAAAATGATTACATTGTGTACGGTTGAATAGACTAATTATCCTGATTTGAGAAACATACTGCACACAGGTATTGATATTCAACGCCATACCCCACAGAGATGTACAATCGATTGTGTTTCAATATATTAAGAAACAAAAAACAAAAACAGAAGGTAATGATATGGGTCTGTAGCATGGTGTTCCTCTCAAACAATCAGAGCTTAACCAAGAAAAAGCTGAAATGTGTGAGTTCTTTCTTATCGGGAAGCACAGCTCTTAGGGAACTCCAATTCCTGAGGCAGGCCACGGAGGTGTTCATCTATTCACAGAAGCCACTGCTTTTAGCTCGCAATGTTCAATTCCATAAAGCAGTTGGGAAGAATTTATTTTTTGTGCATTCTTTTTTGGTTGCGTTTGGTCAGGTATGATAACGACCAAATAACAAAAGCCTGTATTGCATTTAAGAAAGGATACTTGATACAAACTACTTGCTAATTTAAGTGAAGAAGATTCTAGGCCAGGGGTACTTTTCTTGAGCTGATGCTATGGAATGACACTCCAAGAAGATGGTAACTACTAGCAAAATACAGACCACAAAGATCTGCTCTCCTCTGCATATGCCTAAATGCTTGAAAACATACGTTCACTTTTTTTTTTTTTAAGTTTCTTACTGCTGGCCAGAACACTCAGGGATGATTTTTAATTAAGTTTGGAAGACAGGGCCAAGGAAGTAGAAGCCATACCAGTTTTCTGCACTTGGAGCTCCCTTTTGGCTTGTTCCAGGATAGACTTGATTGCTTCATCGGAACCAGTCTCTGAGGCTCGGATCTGGGTGGTGATGTTACCTGCAGAGAGAAGTCACAGCAATGACATCAAACCCAAACTGGAATGCAAATCAGCGCTGCACGAAGACGTCATTCTGATAAACAGCCCCAAGTTGAGGCTGATGATGGTAAGGAGGTAGGCATGGCCTCCCATTGGCCTGTTCTTGCTGTGAGTGCAAGTTCATAGCCTGTACGGAGCAGGAAGGGCTTTCTGCAGAATCTACCTTATGGTAAATGTCATTCAGCCACTGGGAGCGGCTCTCTCATTTGCCCTAGCTGGACATCACCCGTGGGTTAGTACCAGGGAGGACAAATCATTTAATTCAGTATAAAAACAGATGAAAAGGTTACAAGGCAATGTTTTTCATGAGTCATTTAAAAACAACTCCAACAACTGCTTTGGCTTGGGACTATTTTCAGGCTCTGTACATTACTGGAGGCTGGTATCCCCAAACAAGACAAACAGGAAGGAAAGCTGAGGGTGGAGGCTGACTGATGATTTATTGATTATTTGGAGGCACAAGGCTTAACTTAAAATTTTGGGATTATCACATACTTTCTTTTGAACATTTATGAAGGAGGAGAGAAGCCTGCGGAAATTCCTAAAGGATAAGAATGCACGGGGTTGCTTTGCAGAGCAGCCACAAGTGCAGACGCACTGAGGCTACCATGGCCCCAGGGCTGGCCCCAGTTTTTTTTGGAAGCTGTCTAGATCTTTTACTTTTTCACTATCGTACTAAATATGAACTGCCACATTAAACCATTTAAAAGCAAGTATACCACAGGGACAAAGCCGCATTAAAGATGCAGCCCCAAGGAGTGCAGTAGAGGTTGGCTCACCGAGGCCACAGGAGAGCCAGTTGCATTTGGAACCAGTCCACTCCATAGGACCTTTAACTTATTTCAGAGTTAAAAGTATAAGGAAGCAGCAGTATCTGATCTGACTTGGTCACCTGACTTTTTTCAGAGCGACAACTGTCATTCTTTCACCTGCTCCTGAGAAAACGGGAAGGGCATCACTGGAATCTGCCAGGGGTTGGGCTGTGCACGTAGGGGACTCATCTCAGTGAGGCCTCTCCTCACCTCGGCTGCGCTTGGACGACTGGGCAGCTCAAGGAAGGGGCTAGGTGGACTTGAACCCGTGCTTTGTTTTATACTTACTAGCTGTTTTTCCATCAGGTTCCAGGCCAGAATCACACTGCACAGTTTTAACCCCAATACACAGCTAAGGACATGCTGCTTTCTAGGTTACTGACTGCAAAGAAAAACACCTGCCTGCAACATACCTTCAGACCCACTTCTTCGTTTCGGTACTTCCTGAAATAGTCTGTTCAGGCTCTGGCCTGGATTCTCTGTTGAAAAACAAGTGTGGTAAGAACAAAACAATCAGGGGAATGCTGGTGTCGACGACATGGGCTGTGTGACATGGAACCTGAGCCGCCTGTTGCTAAAGAAAGGGCTCAGGGTTTCCTGCGCAACTCAGGGTTTACCAGAAACTTCGGAGAGGCCCTTCCCTGGCTGACTGGCCCACAGAGGCCACGGCTCTACTGCGAAAGGAGATCAGACAAACCTAAGTTGCGGCCTATGGCGTCAATGCCAAGAGGGCCAGAGGGAGGGAACTGCCTCCAAGCAAATCAACCACCAGCCCCCAGAGCAAGGCTCCCATTAATCATCCAAAGACATTCAATTTCAGTTAACATCACCAGAAAATGCTCTATGTTCTTGGTGCAAATTGATGCTGTTCAAAACATTTCCCTTCTCTGTCTGAATCTAAATTTCAGGGTGTTTCAAACGTGTCTGATAAAATGACCTCTCTCTATCACTGCCGACTGAACAGACTGATCCCCTGTTCCTAAAGAGGGAAGAAATTCTTAAAGTGTGAATGTGATCGACTCGTTATCTTTTTATGGAGGGTGGAGTAGGAAGGGTGTTTGAATAAAACCTTCATGTGTTTTACTCAAGGCAGGTGTGTTTTGATCATATCACTAAACAAATCACTAACGGAACACAGACACTGTAGGTAAGGTGACCAAGGACACACCCTCTCCTGTGGGGTATGAGATGTGTGCTCTGCACAGAACCAGCTCTGCATGAAGATCGAGCTCAGGTGCTGCTGCTGCTACGGGGCTGGATGGCACATAGGGACTCCTCTCAGTGTGAGGCCATACCCATGGCCGACTTATCTATGGATGCTAAACGTCCTGGGATGCTGTGCATGATGGAATTCCCTCCAATTCAATACCTAGTACTGAAGTACTGTGATAACTAAGTGCAAGGTGCTGAGCAAATTTCAAAGGCCAGCTGTCCCAAGTCTAACACCTTTAGTTTATGCCAGTCGACCCTCAAGCTCTGGAAAGGGTAGAACTGAAGAGAATTTGACCTGATGTGATGTATGCATGTCCCATTGCACACGCAGACACGCACACACACAGAGCTCTGTGACAGGCTCGCACGCTGCCGCCCACTCAGGCCCATCTCTCACCTCTTTGTCTGCCTTGGATGCTGCGCAGGGCCAGGATGTTCTGCTCATCCGAGAGGAACTGCTTCATCTTGTGAAAGGGCTCCTTGCCACGCACGGTCAGTTTATTCCACGGCTTGGGCCGGGCCAGAATCTCGCTCACAGACCCTTGAGACAGTCCCAAGACATAATGTCCGAAAATGCGCTGTCCAATATTGTGCTTGATCAACTGCTCTTTGACCTGCCGGGCGATTTCTGCAGTGTCTATCTCCTCGCCCTCGGAGATGCTCCCAGCACTTTCTGACTGGCTGGGAGATGGGGCCATGCCATTTACATCTGGGCTTTGTTGTAATGGACTTGGGGAAGATATGGAGTTTGTGCTGTATGGACCTGTTGAAAAAATCATGCTTGTGCTTCCTGCTTCCTGCATGGCCTTGGAGTAGAAGGACTGCATTAGTTGTCGTTGGAGGAGAGAGTTTAGTGCAAATTTTCCTGTAGAAGCCAGGGGGAGGCTGGGGCTTGCCAGGGATGTGCTGAAAAAGTCTTGACTTAACCCCGCTGGTGAGAACTGGTGTGTACCATTAGTATTGGAAACCTGCTCCCCTGTGTTGCGGGGCAACTGAGAAGGAGGGGAGGCCGGCAAAGGTCCAGGGCGCCGACTCTCAGGCTGGTCTTTCCCTTTTCTCCTGGCTGACCCTACAAGGAAGGGCAAACAGAATGCATTATGGGGGATTCAAAAGGGAAAAAAAAAACCAAGACCAAAATGCAAAGTTTGCCCCGCAAAAGGGAAAAAAAAGTGCAGATTTTACAAGGGCCAATGAGGTGTGTTGGTTTGTTTTTTGATTGAATTTGTAAATCAGCCAAACGAGGCCCCCCAAAACGAGCAACATGCATTCGTGTTTGCACCTTTCTTGTACGTTGCAGCCTGGAGAATCCCCTTGACATAGGTTCAAACTCCTAAAGTGACAAGGAGCTGGTAACACACACAGGAAAGAGTTGACAGGTCGCGGGCCTCTCGCTGGGCCGCGAGCATTCCAGCTATTACCAGAAGGGCCCGCCTGAGGAGCAGCCAACACTGACATTTTAGGACCAACGGATTCGCTCACACCACTTGCTCTGAGGTGAATGCACCGCACCGAGTCCACTCGATCGAAGGCACGCACATTTTAAGAATGCAATTATCATCGAAGCCCGAGACACCTTTAAACGGTTTACCAGCTGCCAAAACCAGAAGCACAGTCAGTGACGCCACCATTTTGGGATGAGCAAAGAAAGGCTAAGGATGGGGGATGTGTCCCCACGGAAAACCTGACGGAGGAAGAAGAGGTCCACTGAGCCTGGATGGGCAGGGGCTAGCCCTCTAAGTAGCCCCTGGCAACACCAACAGACAGAGGCCCCGGTCACTTCTGCCCCCGGCCTATGTGCGGCACCACTATAAAAAGATCAGAAAAGCAACATCCTCCGAGCTGTCCTTCTCGGGATTGCCGGCCACACTGCCCCTATCTGACCTCCGCAGACGCCCTGCGGCTCACAGATCTCATCGTCAGCTTTAAGCAGGGTGGGGTGGGGTGGGGAGAGTGGTGAGGAGGAGGAGACCACAGACTCGTTAGTCACGTTCTTGTCAGCCAATGATGCTCCACCATGCATCAGCCCAGACTCACGGTTCACCTGCCTCTTGTCTGACCCCTGGAAGCCAACCAAGCACCGCACGCAAGACCCGGTCAACCTACCGCTCAGGTCACTATTGGAGATGCGTAGCGCGGTGTTCTTGGACTGCAGTGAGCGGTTCTTCTCCAGCAGCAGCACCTCCAGAGGCTTGGCTGCGTCCTAGATGGGGCAGAGTGGGGCTCACCATGGGGCTTGCACGCGCAGCCACCCACCTGCCCCCAGGGGCCACCAGGCTTGGCCCCCTGGCTCTGCCTGCCCGCTTTTCCACACAAGCTTCCTATCTGATGCTCAAACGGGTTACTTTAGGAAGCTGATTTCCCAAGATACCTGAGACAAGCATTGAAGTCATTTAAGTTCCTTTTAAAAAGAATTAACTTTGGTGGAAGTTACTTTTCTTCTTCTTAAGACTTACATTACTTCTGGACAATTAATTATTCTCTATTCTGTCCCCAAACTCAGGTGGTCTAAACCTGTGCCTTGTTTGGCAAAAGAACTGGCTGCCAAGCCACAAACCTCTGTCAGAAAGTGACTGTAAAGTTAACTCTTTTTTTTTTTTTTTTGCCTGACACAAGATGTCATCTGCCTTTTGGGTGTCAGGAGTGAGATTCATAAATTTTAATCGGATGCAAGATGACCCTGGGCCACTGTCTCCTGGCCCCAGTGCCTTCTCCACCGAGGCAGTGCACTGTTAAAGTTCCTAAGCCAATTCATTTTTGGCTAAAATTGCTTTTAATCCATGCGCTTAGTAACCTGCCCAAGTGACATCACAATTCCACTTGAATTGAGTTACCAGATTGGAAAATGCTAACTTGTCTCTTTTTTGCCTCTTTTTGATTAAAGATAATTTGCTTTCAGTTGGTTAAATGTTGTTGAAGAATTACTCATCAAATGAAATTGAGGGTCTCATATAAATACAGAGACTGGGATGCGTGCCTGAGGGACCAGCAGCGGTGCTGGTGCTAACGCTGAAAGCAGTGAGGCCATGTACCTGTGTCCCAGCTCCCTCCGATGGCGCAAACTCCATGGACTTCAGAATACTGAAAGATCAAGACAGGGTGGTTACTCTCCACTCACACCGTTGATAACAGCCACACTAATAAGCATTAGCATTACAATTTCCTGCTCTCCGGGAACTGAGGAACTGACAACTTTAACAACTTCCCTGGCAGTAATATAATCTGACGATGTCTCTAGAATTAAACTCCAACTAGCAGTTGGCTAGCAAAAGTTTCTTGCCCAGCATGTAAATCATTCCATATGGAATCACACCAGGTCTGTTCAGAGTATAATTTTAAAGTTTAACACAGACATAACATTGTGGCAAATGGGATGTATTTGTAAAGCTTAAAGGGAAGGAAGGAGTTGTAATAAGGAAGCCAGAGAGAAGGGAACTCATCACCCCAAGCCACGCCCACATGCTCCCTTGGTAACTGGCACCCACTGGGACCAGGGGACATTGGCAAAGAGCAACGTCCCACACTCGGATGGCTTAAGGGCCAACGAACAGACCTCCTCTGCAGCCCCTGATGGGGAAGGAGCGCCAAAGACAAAGGTGGAGCAAGGGAAGGATGGCCTCTCCACTGCTCCCGTCAGCACTGCAATGGGCTGTGCCCCCTCACTGCAGTCTCTGGACCGTCTGAACAAGTCCAGAAGCTGAACGAGGCCAGCCCCCAGACACACTGTCTCTGGCGGTCCTTTTGCTGTGCATATTCCCTTCTTTCTGTGAGTACCAGGGAGAAAAGGGGAAGTGAGCGTACGTGCCCTAAGGAGCTGTAAGCATTCTTTTCAATGCTAAGCAGGGCAACCAAGACCGAGTGGGCTGCCCGCTCAGTGAGGTTTACGACTCGCAGGCGCCAAGTCAACTGGACCCTCCCAGCATTTCTGTGGCCATGAGCCTCTGCCCATCCTTCAGCTCTGCAGAAGCATCATCAAGACACCATGAAGCATAAAGCTGCCATTGCAGGCAAAGGGCCCAGTGCCCCGGGAGGCTGCTTTGCTGGTTGACGAACTGACTCTTGTATTTATCTGTGGTTGTATCTTTGTAGGGAGCACCAAAATGTAAATTAACAAAACTAGGAACAAAGAGGAGCTATCATGGGTAATCCACGTAACTTCATAATGCGCTGCTGACATAGTAACAGAACTCTGGACTCTTCACGTTAGACAGGAGAGAAGTGCAAGCCGTCTACATAGGCCCATCTTTTCTGAGTGGGCTTCACGAGTTTGCACCTATACCTGTCCTGTTCGTATCTTCTTCAGCATCATGTAATGAAAGACTGAATATGTGAGCTTGTACTAAAAACACAAGTGTCTCTTCATTTACTCTACAAATATTTACCAATGACCTGTTATCTGCCTGGCACTGTGGAGAATCAGAAACACTCCTGATCCTCACCCCATGAAACTCCCAGGCCACTCAGGTAATAGACAAAAATCCAAATGGTCTGTTGAAAGAGAGAGCATGCTGGGGATCCTTGGCTGGAGGATCTCATTGGGCTGGAGACAGGGTCTCAGTTTCATGAGGAGCAAGCATTTGAGAAGGGCCTTGAAGGAGTGGGATGTTTTACAGACCACTGTGGTGGGTGGGTGAGGAAGTGAGAAGGGGAAGAGAGCACAGCCTGTTGGGGGCAGAGCGGAAGATGTGGAGACAGAAGAGGGACGTGGCATGTGTCCAAGAGGGCACTTAGTTCACCAGGAAGTGAAAAGCCAGGAACACACGTAAGCAGAAAGCTACCTGAATGGAACTTTCAGACGTGTTATGTGGCGTGGGGGCCATAGGGTACGAATGTAACAGAGAAGGCAGGTGGGAATGTGGGTGACAAGGGGAAGGGCGAGGGCCAGTGTGTGGCTGGGAAGGAATGGACAGGTCCGTGCTGCAGGCCGGAGCCCACAGGCCTTGCGTCCAAGGCAATGAGGGGAGGAAGAAGGACACACAGGACCAACTCCCAAGGCGGGCAGGAGGGGCCTTGGGCGAAGGCCGTCACAACAGAGCTTCTCTGGCTCAAAATGAGAAGGCCCGATCTTTCTTTTCTTTCTTTTTTTTAAGCAGGGAAGAAGAGGGAAAGGAAGGACATCTGGGAGGAGGGAAGCATAGGTCGTCAACCAGGTATAAATGTAGCTCCCTAAGTTGGAAATGGAGTGAGGGAGAATGCAGAGCTTGTCAAGGCTGGGACTAGACAGAGGCTTAGAGGTCTGTCCAAGGAGAACCTGCAGGGGCTGTCTGCACCAGAGAGGGGATGGGGTGGGGGTGGGGGCAGTGGAGTCCCCTTGCTAGGGAGGCTGGATGAGTCCATGACAGACAGAACTGGATGTGGCAGCAAGAAGGTCAAAGCGGTGTCCAATGAGCTTCTGTGGCAGGCCCAGGGGAATGGAATTAAGAATACAAAGAACAGCATGGTGAGTGGGGGTAGGCTTGTCTTAAAAAGAAAAATGGAAAATATCAGCAGGAGGGAGCAGGAACCCAAGACCATCAGGAGGGAGTCTAGGCAAAGGGGAAGCTGCAGGAGTCTGTCCCTCCACACAGCAGAGAATTAGGGCATCTGCAGAGAGAGTTGGGGGACTGCTGTGGCGGAGGGCAGTGATGAGGGCAAGGATAAGCCCCCAGGAAACACCAAACTGGCCAAGCAGCAGTGGACATGCAGGGGCTGGTCAGTATGCTGCAGCGACTTTCCTTTGCAGCATTTGATAGCCTGGGAATGGAGGGGGAAGCCACAAGTGGGAGCACATGGCGAGGCAGAAGGCCAAGCGGGCACACATGCACCGTGGAGGGCCGACTGTGGGCTCTGGGCTGTGGGAAGAAGCCAGTGGGCCTAGAGCACAATGTACTTGGGGGAACAGGTAGGGACTAGGGCCTGGGAGCTCTGGAGGGCCAAGCACAGGCTCAGGGAGCAGGGACGGACGAGGCTGGGAGGCAGAGCCCGAGAAGGGAGCTTCTAATCCTTGGCGCTGAGGGATGGCAAGCTCTTATCTGCGGCCTCATGGACGGGGAGTGGAGGCTGGGAGAAGGAGGTAGGCCAGAGCCATGGGAGGCCACGTGTATGCTTTCAATGGGGAAATGTTCCCATCATCTGCTCTGTCTCTGTGTGGGGAGTCTACAGCTGAAATATGAGCTCATGTATTATAGTTTCTGTAAAGGCAGTATTTCCCGATTCTGTGCATATTGGAATGCTTTAAATGCACAAGTTTCATAAAAAGTCTGAAGAATTCAGAGATGGGCCCAAATGCAAATGCCTGAGACTGGACGCCATGCAGCACAGAGCCCAGGTTGAATTCTCGTGCATCTGCCAAGACTGGGTGCACGTTGCCGGCTGGCCCGCTCCTGGCACGACCCTTGTCAGTGGGGCCCTAATGAGCCCCACCTGTGAGGGCCACAGGCATCTCCGTACTCACTTCAGCTCTTTCTTCACCTCCTCATAGTCAGCCTGGCCTTTGAGTTTTTCTTCCAGTTGCTGAAAACAGAGAGGAATTTCATTAGTGGCCATATCTGAAAACAGGCTGACGGTCTTCACTGACTCCATTCCCTGTGAAACATCCTGCCGTCTGTGAGGCGAAGCAGACCTGTAGAAATGGAAGCCGGCAGTGTTGGGGTCACCTTCTGACCCCCACTCTTCAGGTCTGGTCTGGCGTGCACATGTGCACATGCGTGTGTGTATACACGCACAGCAAAATAAGGCTGTAATGTAAAACTTAATGAAAGCAGAAGGGCACAGCTTTACATAAGTGAAAAACAGATGAAGAAAAGTCCACTTGGTACAAAATACCACAAACCAGCAAACAGAAGGAGACAGGCTCTCCCAGCGTGTGGAGAGCAGCATGAGGTTTCTCACAGCATGTGTCAGGCTAGCCAGCTGCAGCTGGTGCCAACACTGCTGGTGAGACCCCTGCTAACAAGAGACTTAAGCTCTTTGTTGTTGGGCAGTGGCATCAAATAGGCATCAGGAAAAAAGCCTGTGCACTCCCAAACCCCTAGGATGTTGGAATTTCAGGAGTGGGGGCCCGTTCAGCAGGTGGTTGGTGGCTTCCCTGACGGACAACCTGTCCGAGTCCTGCGGGAAGGGCTCTGCCCGAGATACTGCTCCCCAACAGGGAGGCAAGGCACAGGCGAGTCCTTGGCCCACACAGTACTCCCACAAGGCCCAGGGGCCCGGGGGCATGACAGCACATTTCCAAGGTATGATGGTGCTCTGATGTGCTCCAGAAAAGTCTCTGAGATCAGGGGCATTTATGTGGCTGTTTCTGCCCATGGCTCTGCAGGAAGAGCCACTGGTGGTTAGTAGAGGGTGCTCCCCTCTATAAAGGTGTTCTTGGGCCAGTTTACTTTTGACCTCCCCCAAATAGAGCTCCTTGGGGAAAATGAGGCAGCTCCACATCAAACACCAAGACCTAGGGGAAGGTCCTGACAACTCAGCGTGACCCCAAGCTGCGACTGGACAAACTCCGTTTCCTGAACTGTTAGCACCTTCCCACCTACAGGCTTTCCAGGTGCCTTTTTAAGTTCTGTTTGACCAGCCACGACCAAGACCACAGCTGAAAGCTGACTGAGAACATTCTAGAGCTTGGAAGAGATGCCCGTCTGGCCCATCAGCCTCAATGCCCATCTGAATCCCAACCTGCCTGCTGTTTCAAGGACCCGGGCGTTCTGTAAATGGAATTCATTTAGCCCATCTTTTTCTGTTGCCTTTGCTGGCAGGTTCTTGTGTGTGCATCTTCCACTGTGCAAAACTGCTCTGCCCTAGTTCCTTTTTAAGACCTCTTGCCAGCTTTATGCATCATGATGGTCTTCTCTATCATAATCAAGCAGGCATTCATTTTCCTACAAAAGATTCTCAGAAGGTGCTCATAAAGAAGTGATTATTTCATTCTCTTCCCTATAGTCAAAGAGCAGAAGACCTAACGTGCCAGCCCTCTCCCGCAAAAGATTCTCTGCGGTGTTGCTGAGGTGCAAGACATGTTGCAGACATGGAGCTCACTGAAGATACCCAGGGAATGGGAGAAAGCCGGGAAGAAGGAGGACTTCAGAGCCTGGGTTGGCACAGGTCAAGAAGGCCAGGGACCTGGACCTCAAGTCCAAATCTGTCACTTACAAGCTGGGTGCCTTTGGGCAAGTTCATACTCTTCTCATCTGTAAAATGGGACTGACAGTAATTACCTCAAAAGAACTGCACAAAGCCAGAACCCAGGACAGACCTGGCACCTCTGGCCCTTGACACTGGGACTCTCATCACTGCTAAGTCCCACTGCAGTCTCCCAAGAGGCATGGCTACAGGTCTTCTCTGAAGACCTGTGAATGGCCCTGATCAGAAGGTTTTAGGACTGGAATCTGTACATTTTAGTAGGATATGACAGTTTTTATGGAGAGCTGGACAGCTTCCATTGAAATTCCTGCCATCTACCTGGGGACAGTTTAATCAAGAAGTACCTGAGACCCCTTTTGTAAACCTCCAATGACATTTCTAGTCTTGGGCAGACAAATGGACAGAAGCCTGGGGGAGGCTGCCCTCCAAAGCTTGCTGGGTGCCTCAGGGCACATTTAACCTGGCCCCACTGAAGTCTCTTCACAAATGACCCTGCTGTGAGCACCACATCTCACATCTGCAGTTGCGGGAAGGACGGCAAGTCCACGCATGCGTTTCTGCCCTTCCTGTGAATGTGGGGCTCCCACACTGGCTTCCAATGCTGAAAATGCCCATTGTGGTAAAAAAAAGACCACACGGTCTCTGCTCGGTTCTTGATCAGAAACCCCTTGTTGAGTTCCCGGGAAGTCCAGTTTCAGAGAGTCTCAATCTGGAAAGTGCGACGAGTGCTCTCGTCTGTCATTCTCTCTGAGGACATACTCCTTTCTCAGGTCTCCTACTGCTCCCTGCGTGGTGTGCTAGATTCTGTGCTCACTATGAGCACCTTAAACACTCTCTGATTTAATTATCCCAACACTTCTGCAGATGTAATCTGTCTGCCCAAAGAAAAAAAAATCACTGGGTTCTGCAAAGCAGACCCTTTCCGAGCTTAGGCTAGCCCGCAGTAGTTCCTGAGAGGGATTGAGATGCTGGTGAGCAGAGGCCAAGCCGGGATGCTCCGCAAGCCTGGGCTCTGGAGTCTGACAGATCCTGCCTCTGCCATGTACTTCTAGGGTGACTCTGGATGAGACTTAAACTCTCTAAGCCTCAGTTTCTTCATCTATAAAATGAGGACAATGGTATATCAGTTACACTGCTTTTATGAGGATTAAATGAAATACTGCATATTAAGTGTAATGAGCCCTGTGCTGGGCGCTTGGGAAAGCACTCCAGAAATGGTGGTTATTATTGCTATTGCATTTGTTAGTATTATTTCCACATTCCTGGTAGGTGGCACTGAACATGACTGAATTGTATCTGAGGACTCTGTGGCTCTGTCTCTGAAGGTCTTAATACCAGTGTGTCATCTCCCAGGGTCCCCACTACTCTGTGGCAGATCCACGGAGAAGGACCCACAGAGCAGGAGCACACAGGCAGCCCCATGTCCCAGGCCATGAAAGCAGATTCTAGGAACGGTGTTACCTTTCCGAAAAATGAACTTGTTTATGGAACACATGCGGGTTTTACATGGAGAGGAGAGAAAAGGTCAAGTCTCAGAGGCCTGGCTGCCAGCCCAGTCCTGCCCTGGCTGGTGTGACCTTGGCTGGCTGGCTTAGCCTGTCCGGGCCTCATGTTCCTTGTCTGTAAAATGGGGAGACTCAGAACCAATATGGGTTTTCAAAGGACTATGGTGAGGAAACACAGCATGAGCTGGTGTAAGCTGCCAAATGCTGCTGAAACATGGTGTTTTAATGGGAGAGGTGGAGAATACACGCATGGTTCCAGAGCCTAGTAGGTGATCATCAATTGCTTCCTGAATTGCGAGAAGAATTATCTATCTGAAATTCTTAAAATCCCGGCTAAGACTTAAATAATAAAAACAATTAATTTGGCATGCAGCAAATCAGGCACTCAAATGATAAAAAAACATCTATCTTAGTCAAGTTTCAAAATACGATCCTTGGTGCTCTAGGGCTACCAGCAAAGGGACCTTTGGCATGTCAGACTCACACAAAGAACCATAGGAAGGAAGCGTCTTCTGGGCTGCATGGCTAGCGGTCAAGGTGGCAGTGCCTCTTTGCTACAAAGCACCAGCCATGCTTGGTGCTCTAGGGCTACCAGCAAAGGGACCTTTGGCATGTCAGACTCACACAAAGAACCACAGGAAGGAAGTGTCTTCTGGGCTGCATGGCTAGCGGTCAAGGTGGCAGTGCCTCTTTGCCACAAAGCACCAGCCATAGGGGCAGAGTGCGGCTGTGATGCAGATGAGCACAGCCAGGCCCTCAGCAGTACTGTCTCAGGTTAGGGTGTCAGTGTGGGACCCTTTGCCCTCACTTGGCCCCTGGGTCCAGAGCAGGGCCCTGAGGCCAGCCCCATAGGTGACACCACATCTCTGGGATCCAGGCCTGGGCAGCAGGTGCACCGCCTTTTCTACTGAACAGCAAATCTCCCCAGATGAGAACATCTAGTCTATATGGTTCCTGGGGGGAGAGATAGCAGTCATGTAAATTTAGGATCTCCTGATGCTAGGTCTGGGGGAGAAGCCTGGACCATGAATAAGCCTGAATCTTCCTGGAACCTTTCAAACCACTGGGGTGGGAGCCAGGCATGCCTTGTAGGGATGCTGAGAATGCAGAGAAAAGAAAGACACGCCCCAAGGCCAGATGTGGGGGCACAATAAGGTTTATGATAGGGGGCTTGCTCTTTCCCCCCAAATTTGGGGTTCTGGCACCCAAACAGACTGTAAGCTAGAGTGGAATGAGTGGCAGGGCTGAGGAAGTTATGTGGCTCAGGAGAGAAAAGAAGAAACCCCTGAAAGGCAAATATGCCACAGCTTGCCTCCAATTTCCAGTGTCTATGACCCAGGTGTGACCTAGGCACAGGGTAGACAGTAGCCAACTCCTCATAGGACAGTATCATCACAGACCAGGAGAGACCAGGCTCAATGCTCAGGCTACATGAACAGTGCATGCCCTGGTCAGCAAAGGGTGCCATAACTGGGGGCTGTCTGCAGGTGAAATAATCTGGATTTATTCACTGAGTGATTAGAGGCAAGTATGTCTTTCCAAGAGGATTCACCATAGATTCCCATACATAATTAGCTCTCCTGAAGTGTTCCTGGTAATGCCAACTGGTTCACAGTGGTTTTACAGGAACCCATTTATAACCTCCTTCTGCCAGTCAGGTGCCACCTCAATCCTGAGATGGCACTCGAGGCCTCCAGCAAAGAACCTGCTGGCTGCCCTGGGATTACCTGCCAGAGTGCTCCTCCCCTGGGCTCGCCATGGCTGCCAGGAAGATCTGCCTCTGCTGCTAGGGCTGGGGCCACATTCGTCCTCCTCCTCGTTCCTTCCTCTCCTCCAGTCTGTTCACGGTGCCTTGAAGACCCAGCTGGGATGATGCCACAGACCCTCATCCCCTGAGCTCTATTATCCAGGATGTCTGATATCAGAGCTTGCTCAGTTCATGCTATTCTAGGGGCGAGTGTCCCCACCCCACCTGCCTACTGCTCACAATGGTGGCAGGCTGCTGTGGAGAGGCACGCACGGGCCACAGTGTCTGACAAGGACTGAGCCTCCCTCTAGAGCCACAGGCTAGACAACCCTGAGCCGGACCTCCTCTAGTGGACAATGACCATCATCCTGCCTACTCACACAGTGAGCCTCCAGTGGGACACGGATATTAGGGCTTCATAAATGGGGAGGACTATAAATGCAAGTTAAACCTCAGGAAGGGCAGCCTCAGCACAGGGCAGACGGGCAGGGATGCTGCCAGATAAGGGAACTCACATCACCCAAGGGGCAGCGTCTGGAGGCACGCTGAATGAGCTCCAGAGTTAAAGGCACTGAATGAGCCTCACGAAGTGGTGGTCGGGATACAGTGCACTCCCACTGTGGCTCAATGGGAGCTGGGAGAACCTCAGGGGGTGAGGGAAGCCTGTGGAAGCGTGTGCAGTTTGGAAAAAGACCCCTAGGTGATTTTAACAATCTTGCCTACCCACCTAGTGGGAACTGCTGATTTTTAAAGCATTTTTAGAAAATATAATTTCTCCCTAAGGGAGATTGGCATTCTGTTAGCTAGCCTTTCTTATAAACACCAACTTTAAATTGAAGTTATTGGTAGAATTATTTTCTGTGCTACAGTGAGCATAATGCAGGTGACTGCCTAATTATACTGCTCTATATTAAAGTGTTCCAACAGAAGACCACAGAATAGAGAGTTATCAAAAATAGCAGCCTTGTCATGGTGTTCGGGTTATTTCATTAATTACGAGTACAGAATTATCCTTTACAAGTGGCACTGTGCTTGAGCACTTGTCAGATTAGGCAGGAAAGAAACATCTCCCGCGTGTGAGTCTGTTCCAATGTCTATTTAAAGGTTAGAAGATACACCATGGTATGTGGATAGGGATTTTTTGCAAGAAAGACTGGTATACATGTAACTGTTGGGTAGCCTCATGGAATGACAAATCAATGTCTAAGTGAGGGGAAGAAATCTTAATGGCAAAAAGGTGGAGAGTTTCCATGAGCTAGAGAAAGCAAGCCAATTAATTCGTCCCCCAATATACCCAATTATGGAGAGTACCACCAGAGTGTACTGGTGGAAAAAACCTGATGATCTCAAGATTAAAGATTCTGTCTATGGAGACACCCTCTCCCCAAGTGACTGTCACCAAACACACTGGCATTTGTCTTAAAGATCAAGGACCCACTGTCAAATGCTCATGGCAAAACCACCCACAACTCCAAAAGGCTGAAGCTGTAGCATCCTTTCCCAAATGGCAACCCAATGCAAGCCCTTGCCATGGCAGCTGAAAAACATGGCCCAAGAAGGAAAAAAATGAGAGAGGGGACAGGAAGGGAAGGGGACAGGGGGGAGGAAGAAAGAGAACGCCTGAGGGTAAGTTAAGGAGTCTTTGCTTGCTTCCTGTTGCTTGTGAGTAGCCCCAACTGCGGGGTCAGAGTTCCCTGTCACAAAAGCATCAGGCTGCCAACCAAATAGGTCTCGTTCATAAAATATTTTCCTAATAATTGTACCCCTCCTTCGTTTAGATTTGAGACTATAAATTATAAACATGAGGGAAAAAAAAGCCCTGAGAAGATATCTCATTCAATTAACCTCACCCCTTTGGGGTGAAGGAGGTAGATGCGCTTGTTTGGGGAAGTCTAATTCCTTTTGTGTGGGGGTTTGACATCGGAGAAATCTTTACTCCTGGCGATAAGGGGTTAAGATAATTAAAATCAGAGAAGTCTTGTTACTAGAGGATATGTTTTGATTATTAGACCAGATAAAGATAAGGGAGCAATAATTTTGGAAGAAATATCGCCGAATTGTTTCATTAACTGCACAGTATTAAAGAATTCCCCCAAGATACGGATAAAGAACATTAATTTGTGAAACTGTGTTTCATTTTTTGTGAAGGCAAACATTAAAACCTTAACTGATTTGGAAGAAATTGCTTTATAATAAAAAATGTAAGGTCTGCAGCCTCCCTCTCATGCAGCCATATGCAGAATGTATGAGCCATGCCCTTTAACTGTAACGAAGGAGAGAAAGGCAAATTATCTAATAATAATGCCATCACTAGGGTCAGAAAAGGCTTATAACAGGAAAAAATTAGATTTAATCTAGAAATAGAAAAGGAGTGCTGGTACTCAACGGGCAAGCTGATGAGAGAAGAGAGGAAGAAACACTGGACAAATAAACGCCACGGTTGACAACGGATGTGACCAGGTTTCCACCACCTCCCCAAAGTCAGCAAGGCCATTTCCTCAGAGGGACCTGGGCACCCAGCACTTTCTCAAAAGGAGGATGAAATCCACCCCAAAGAGGCAAAGAAGCACCTAGCAAGGGAGAGCTGTGGGTGCCACCAGCGTCAGCAACAGACTTGCTGGAAATTTAGTTCTGGGCTAAACTTGGTCATATGTCAAGAAGAAAATTTCGATTTTATTTTAAAACAAAATGAGTCTAACTACATTTCTAAAACTACTTTATATAAAAAAAAATTTTCTTCACATTTTTACAACTAACATTGATGCACTTTACTTAGTATGCGATGAACAGACCTTCCAGTGGCCGCTCACTTGTCTGTGCACTCTACAAGGGCAGGGGCCGGAACGGACAGAGCAGGAGAGCCTCTGGCTGGAGCAGGGACATCTGTTGCTGGTCCTGTGTCAGTGAGACACCTCCTGGCTCTGACACCTATGCATCCAGATTCCAGGACTGTCTTCAAATTACGCTCGCTTCAGTGGACTGAAACACCACTTAAACACCTTAAAGTATACTTCTTACTATTTAATATATGAAAAAGGTTCTGGGCTCTGCATTTGGGACACAAATTTGTGAGAAAGCCCAAGAAAACTCAGCTTCTGCTAGGCTGCCTAATGAGAACATCTGGGAGGGAAGAGACTGGATGTGGGGGCTCCCCGTGCTGAGGCAATGCCAATCTTTAGGCCACTGGGGTGTGGCACAGTCTGGAGAGAATAGCGGCCCAGACAAAGGACTGTCCCTAAGCTTAGGAGCCCAGACACGACCTCTGGGCTTTCATTTAGTTCAGGCATGGGAAGAGCCAGCGTTTTAGTGTGCTGGGTTCTCCTGCTGGGAGCAACCTCAGAAAACCAGGGAAGCCCAGCAGAGCTGGACAAAGTCACATCTGTACAGACAGCCTCTGCCTTTGACTGACACTCCAAGCCTCATGCAGGACAGCACAGACTCTCCAGGTGGAGCACAGTTGCTCAGCCCTAGGTGTTCTCAGGTGAAGCAGTGCATGAGCAGACACTAGTGGACTGGCATTTCTACCAAGTGCTGCCCGTGAGGAATGGACTGTCAGGAGGGAAATGCTATCCACTCAAGAGCTGAGAGTGGGTGTCAAAAGCAGTGTCCCTGCCTTGGGCTCTGGGGCTCTGCATCAAACTACCCTCCAGAGATTTGAGGCTGCCATACTTGCTAGCAGTTCCAGGAAGGCAAGTGTGAGTGCATGTGTTCGTGCACATGTGTGCGTGTGTGTGCACGTGCCTGGCCCGCCCCGCTGCCCTCACCTTGAGCGTGCTGTTCTTGGCACTCAGCTGCTGCTCGAGCTGGGAGATTTGACTGGCTGAGTTCTCACGCAGCTTGGTGAGGCTGGCCTGGAGTCTCTGCACGTCCTCTACTAGCTGGGCGATCTCCCGCTCCTTGGCGGCCAACTCAACTTCCAGGCTGGAACGGGTCAGCACTTCTATGGCCTGCTCCTGGGAAACAGAAAAGAAATGACAAAACTGGACTGGCTCCGGGGTGGGTGCTGGCAACTGA
Source organism: Galeopterus variegatus (assembly GCF_000696425.1). NCBI lineage: Eukaryota > Metazoa > Chordata > Mammalia > Dermoptera > Cynocephalidae > Galeopterus > Galeopterus variegatus. The sequence continues at coordinate 327,902 of NW_007726275.1, read as the reverse complement.
GATAGAAACCATATAGACTGCAGCATGCAGATGGGGGATAGGGGAAGATGTCATGTCCTGCCTCTGCTTGGACTCAACCTGCTGTCTGCCCTCCCCACGCCACCTTCTGTCTACATGGTTAGCAGCCACCTGAGTCTGTTCACTGGAGAAACATCACTGAGTATCCACAACATCCTAGGCACATAGCAGTGAACAAAGGGACAAAAAGCCTGTCATCACAGGGTTTACAGTCTAGTGGGGACGACTGGTGGTGACAAGTAACAGAAACACTAAAGCAGGAAAGGGCATGGGATTCATAGCTGGGACAGGTGGGGTGTGTTTAATAAGATGGTCAGAAGTCTTGCTGAGACAGTGACATGTGAGCAAAGTTTTGAAGGAGGTGAGGAGGGCCTGCTGAGGATTGGGGGCGGGGGGGAGGTGCCTGCCAGGGAGCAGCAACCGGGTGGCCTGAAGGAGGGCACCCAGAAGACCCAGACGTCCTACCACGAGGTGGGAGTCAGTGTCCTCTGGATTCGAGATTAAGTTACCCAGAAGCTGAGACATTATTTGATGAACTGATACTCAGAGCTAGCGTTTTCAAAGGAGAGTTAAAAGCCATGGAAGATGAATATTTAGGGCTCTTTTGCTTAGAAAATTTTATGATAATTAATTTTAAAAAAACCTACCCCCAAAATGCTCATTGTGAAAAATATGCAAAACAGAGAAAATGTATTAAAAAAAAAAAGCCAAATCTGCAATTCTACTTCTCAACAACTCAAGCAGGACTTTTTTCAAGTGTTAAAAGTAATCACAAGGGGCCGGCCCGGTGGCGCACTGGATAAGTGCGCCGCTTGGGAAGTGTGGCGGCGCTCCCGACCGAGGGTTCGGATCCCACATACAGACCGGTTCCCGCTCACTGGCTGAGCGAGGCGCGGGAGCAGCGCCGAGGGTTGCGGTCCCGTTGCTGGTCCCCGGTCCGGTACGGGGGCAACACTGAGGGTTGCGATCCGTTGCCGGACACGGAAAAAGATAAAAGACAAAAAAAAAAAAAGTAATCACAAAGGTCTGGCTAGTTGGCTCAGTTGGTAAGAGCACGGTGCTGATGACATCAAGGTCCAGGATTGAATCACCGTCTGGGCAGCCAGCACCCCCACCCCCAAAAAAGTAAAAAGAAAAGGAAAAAAAAGTAATCACAAAGGTCTGGCTAGTTGGCTCAGTTGGTTAGAGCACGGTGCTGATGACATCAAGGTCCAGGATTGAATCACCGTTCTGGGCAGCCAGCACCCCCACCCCCAAAAAAGTAAAAAGAAAAGGAAAAAAAAGTAATCACAAAGGTCTGGCTAGTTGGCTCAGTTGGTTAGAGCACGGGGCTGATGACATCAAGGTCCAGGATTGAATCACCGTTCTGGGCAGCCAGCACCCCCACCCCCAAAAAAGTAAAAAGAAAAGGAAAAAAAAGTAATCATGGCCTCTGAACGATTCTGGAAACTTTTCTGCGGGGCAGATGCACTTCTGGGCATGATGATGGGGATGGGGATGGGGGGCGGCTCACAGTGAAGTGCAGATGCCACCATACTCGCCATTGTCCCCCTCTGAAGTGCTCTGCTTCATGTCTTGATCTTGTCCGTGCTGGGGTGGGAAGGGTAGCAGCTGCCTAGTTGGCAGGCATGGCTGGGCCATTCCATGCACGATGTGCTTGTCACGGGGTTTTCATATTTGGGGACTGCCAGTCACCCAGCGAAATCATTTTTCACATCTCCCTCTTGGGAAATTAAGGCTTTTGCCATTTAAGAGTAAAATGTGTGCAAAGAAGTGACTCCTTTGTTTCTCTCATTTGCACGGTATTGTAAAGTTGGTTTTTCATCTCTCCTGACCTCTGGCAGATGTGCACGTGGCCCTGGGGCCCCCGTGAGCAGCGCCCACTGGCCTGTTTACAAGGCACAGGCTGTCCAGACAGTTCTGTTCAACGTGTGCTCCACAGACTGGTGCCAATCCACAAACTGTTGCTGGTGCACAGCAAGGCAAGTACAGAAATTGAGAGTAAGTGTTTAGTAACTTTTATAGCAATTTGACATTTCAGTGACATTTTTATTGCCTTTTATAAAACTATCAGTCTGCAACAGGTTGGAAATTGAAAAAAACAAAACAAATCTGTCCTTCCCCATAGCGAGTTTGAAAAGCACCATGCTGGACAGGGCTGGCCGGGCCCAATATCAGGAGCCCCGGGAGCCTGAGATGAGCCCTCTGTGTAGTGCCAGGAAGTTAGAGCCTGAGAGAGGATCAGGAGAGGGCTGCGTAGAGGTGGGCCATGAGAAGGGAGAGCTGGGTATGGCTTGGAAGGGCTGGCAGGGTCTTCTAGACGGAAGAGGGGTCTCTGTTTCAGGGTGGGTGCCTGGGGGAGGGCAAGGGACGCCACAGGTGGGCACAGAGGACAGAAGGAGCAAGGCGTGAGGAGTGACCAGCACCAAGAAGTTGTCATGTAAAGGAGTGAGCATGTTGGTACCTGATGGTGAAAACTCCTTCAGGAGCCACGGAGGCTCTGTGTAGGGAGGGGATGGGATGCAAGATATGCAGGGACATTAGTCTGATGGTGGGTATAGATAGGACCACATCATCTAATTTAACTCATTTTATCAACCTTTCACACCGAGGGATACCAGCCACAAACACTGCTTAAAGGGTTCTTAAGAAATAGTCCGTAAAACAAGCCAAAGTGATATGGGCTTTACGATGGGCACATAAATGTTAATGTGTCAGGGACCAGGGGTTCAAATGACCTCTATAAAAATGTCAGCTCTCAGTGCTGACCCTGGACCTGGGTGGGGACCTGGCAGTAGGCAGTCCTCAGAAGGTCGTCTGCTCACACCTGTGACCCAGTCTGGCCTGGCCACAAATTCCTCATTCATAACATAGCAAAAAATCATTGCCGTCTCGCAGAAACTAAATGAGAGGCGCTACATACCCCAAAGCAGTAAGACCTTGGAAATAGGACAGAAAAGATCATCCTCCCCTTTAGCCCCACTATGGCTCACTCCCATCTCAGACACGGTGGGCACTCCTGGGGCCCCATCACAAGGACATATCAGAGAACTAGAAAGAAAATAAGAGACGGCCCGGGGAATGATGGAGCAGATGAGGTGGGGGAATGGGCCTGAGCCCGGGTGATAAAGCTGGGGCCTCCTGGTCCAAAGGATGAAGGCTGGGAGAGACACAGCACGATCCAGAAAGGAAATCTGCACAGCAGAGTGAATGAGCAGAGGAAGGGGCAGCTTTGAAACCCTCCAGGAGGTGGGTGCCAACCAGTTACGATGCCCCTAAGCTCATGACCTGAGGCACAGAGTACATGCTGACAAACAGGTGGATCTAAAGAGGGCTGGGACCACTGGCTCTCTCAGGGCTGTCCAACGCCACTCAGCTGTATCAGAATCACTTGGACAAGCTTTAGAAAATGTATGATTCTGGGCTTTACCCTGGAAACTGGGATTCTGGGGGTCTGAGATAGGGCCTGGCTGGGGACTCCCTTGGTGAATCTGATGGGGCTCAGGGTCAGAACCCCAGCTCAGACAGGGGGACATGACAACGGGCCCTTGTGGCACCATTGCTAGGGTGATGGCCCTCAATTGTGTGCCAACATGGAAATTTCCATGGCTCCAGGTTTCTATGACTGAGAGGATGTCCTACATCCCTCACGGGAGCCCTGGAGGCTCAGCAATGGAGAGGGTACGTGAGAAGGCCAACCAGAGTCAAAAATGCTGTGAAAAGTGGAAGGGCTTAAGATGATGGTGCAGTGTGTTTCTAAAGGGAAAAATAAGCATGAAAACAGAAGTTACTATTGTCATATTCCAGCAAATCTTGTCCCTTTGAACCCACTTGTCTCCCCTCACTGCCAATCTGCTTGCGTGAGATACCCTGAGAATAAGCATGAAAACAGAAGTTACTATTGTCATATTCCAGCAAATCTTGTCCCTTTGAACCCAATTGTCTCCCCTCACTGCCAATCTGCTTGCGTGAGATACCCTGAGCTGCTGTCTACTGAGTCCTCCTGCTGAGAACAGCAAGATCACGATCTCTCTCGTCCTGCAGCCGTTTTCGCGTTACATATGAAGGAGCAGCGCAAGCGAGACCCTGCGTGAAGGAGTCTAATCGCAACAGGAGGGTGCACCCAGGGCCAGCCAGAGACCAGTACTTGGGGTCTGGGCTGCTCTTTGCATTTTGCTTCCTACTTCTCTTTCTTACGCCACCTCTGTTTCTGTCACCACCAAGAGAGCAAAGTTGGCTGGATTCCATTACGTGGGTTCATCTGACAGATTTACCTGGTAGAGAGGTGCATTTTCCAATATTATGGTTTGTTTAGGCTTTAAAAAGTGGCCTTGTATGGTGCCCCAGAGCCCTGAGCTAATAACATTTGTCTGCAAACACTTCACAAAGGACCTTCATAATATCCTATTTCATGTAATGCCGATGAAGGAAGGGTAGGTTGATGTAGGGGGAAAGGAGCAGACTTTGGAGTAGAACAAACTTAGGTTCACATTCCAGCTTGGTAATTTTCTAACTGTGTGACCTTGTGTAAATTACTAGCTCCTCTGAGTCTGCTTCCTTACCTGTAAAATGATGACAATAAGCCTTCCTCTAAGGACTGTGCTGTCATGAGACAGAAATAAAATGACCATACAAAGCCCCAGCATGGCTGCTAACTTGGAGAAGGAGGTCACTGAATGACCCTCACCTTCTAGAATCAGTGATACTGCTGACACCCAACGGATTGGTTTTGGTTTTGGCCTTTACTAGATCTATAGACTCTACTGTTTCTGCATTATAAGTTCTGCCAGCCAAGCCCAACACACCAGTTTTCCGCTGGCCCAGTTTCCTATGTTTGCTCCCCAACTCGCTGGGGCTGGAATCCACTGGCGATGTGGGAATGCACACCAAAGGGGAGCCCCGGCAGGGCTGCGCTCGGAAGACTGAACTGGTCCCATGTAAACACTGCACTTAACTGATGATGAAGTGTTTAAGCACCCCTAGGATCCACAACTTACTCTACCTGCAAAAACATTCATTTCCTTCTGAAATGTTTTGGTTGCTGCAGTCCAGGATGGTGCCAGAATTCCTTTCAATCAAAACATTTAGCTCTGAGCCCTGTGTAAGACACATTAGAATAGATGGCTTCCTCTATAGTACCAAGTGCGACCACAGAAGCCGGGAGGGGCCGCTGGCCCCACCCCTGAGGGCTTCCTCCTGCCTCGGCCATGCCGCTGTATCCAGCCCACCTGAACTGGGACAAGGGAATGGTAACAGAGCCAAGAGGACATTTCAGAAAAAATTAAGTACCAGAGTCTATGAAGCACAAAGGACATGAAGGCCCCTTAAATGGAAATCTTTTCTTTATATCCCAAAACACTTAAATCATATCATATTTAATGTTAATTTAAAGAAAGAAAACCAAAATCCATTCTTAAAAAGGAGTCCTAACACTAACACTTTGCTCTAGATTCATTCCTGGGGAATAATTTGAAAGCCTGGGTCTGGGGTATCAAAAGACCCTGTTTGGTCCTGGCTTGGCTACTGAATGACTGTGGTCTGGGACAAGGGGTTTACATCCATGGAACTTCTGTCTCCTCATCTATATAAAGACACAACAATACCCTGTTTCATGAAGTAGGTGGAACAACGTCAGTCAAACTGACAGATGAATTTATCACGACAGCAAGTTTTTCCATAGAAACTTCAGCCTCTGTGGGATGGGCCTGGTCGTTCTCCCAGTGTCCTCCACAAGCCCAGTGCACAGCAAGAGGTCAGTGAGTCTCTGTTAAATAAAAGGAACACCTGCACGTGCTATGTACTCACTGCAGCCTGTTAGAGATAAAGGGACATCAGGATCACTTAATCCTTCCTTTACATGTGGGGAAACGGTCAGTGAGTCTCTGTTAAATAAAAGGAACACCTGCACGTGCTATGTACTCACTGCAGCCTATTAGAGATAAAGGGACATCAGGATCACTTAATCCTTCCTTTACATGTGGGGAAACTGGAGTTTGCAAGTGAATGAGCAATGAAGTAGAGTGCCTAGAAACTGGGGGACCAGAGACAGTGGTGCCGACCACAGTAGGAGCAATTGCTGTTTTACACAGGACTGCTCATATGCCAGGCCCTGCTCTAAGCAATTCGTTTGTGATAACTTCCTGAACCCTCGTAAAACCAAGACTCAGGGAAGTTAAGCCACTTGCCTGAGTCCCCAGCTAACACACTGCGGCAGAGCTGGGGCCTGAGCCCAGAGGTGTGGCTCCAACATCCAGGGTCTTAGTCACTATGCTGCTCCCTGCCACCGCACAGCATTGAAGGAGTCTGGAAACTGCTGGTTCAAAGCCACCTTGATCAAGCTGGGAAAGTTCTGGCTAAGAGCTATTTTTGTTAATTTTAGAAAAGTCAAGTGCCAAAAGGACTGAGACGTGTGCTTTGCTTCTCCTGGAAGCTCACACTTCAGGTGAGATTCCAGCTATTATGTAAACTATTATGTAAACTCAGAGCAGGCTGTTATTTTCTTTTCTGCCCTGCCCAGCTGATTGTGAGCTGTTTCTCACCCTGGAAGGGCACATCCAGGAGAAGAACAAGCCCCCAATTTCCCTGCATAATTTGGGCGAAGCCATGTCGGATCCCTACACACAGGCCTGGCTCAGGGGATGGTTGCTTTGTGCTCGAGTCTCGCCAGCATCCAGCCGGCACTGGGTGGACCCCCGCTGACCTTGGAGGTCCCCTGCATGATCAGCAGAGCTCTTCCTTTGACTTTAACAAGTCCCAGCCCCAAACTGTTAAAAGCATTCCCCACCAAGAAAGCAGCACTGGTTACAATATTGTTCCAAAAAGAGACGGTGAAGACAAAAAGCAGCAGGCGGCTGGAGTACGAAGGTGCAGCGCCAGGAGCCGGGCTACCCACCACATCCGGAGCCTTCTGGATCTGCGAGGCCAGCTGGAGAGAGTGGTTGGCTGACGAGAGCTGCTCCTTGAGGGTCTCTGCCTCTCTCTGCGCCACCTCTGCCCTCTGAAGGAAATGAAAAGGGGTGAGAAGAGAAAGTACATTCAGTTTAACAACTGACAATTATTACAAGAACATTCATCAATCCATGCCTGGCTGACTATAATTGATTTTCCTAAACACTCAACCTAATAAATGCTAGGAAAAAACACAGAATGTGATGGATTTTTATTTTAAACAGTACAAGGAAGAAATAATTGAGCGATTATGACAGTAATTTAACGCTAGGAGCAAGGAATCCCCTGCTGATACTAATGCTCCGGCCCACTGAATTTCCCAGGCTGAATAAATACAAGTGGAAATAGAGTCTTTTGATTCAATTTCTTTCTATTCTCATAGACCAAGAAGATTTTATTGCAGGATTACTCCCGGGAGTAATTCTCACGGGTAAACAGTGAATTAAAGACACTTTGGCCATTCTCTCCCTAAAAACATGCACAATGTTGTGGTTGTTTTCTTCCAGCAAGTCTCTCCATAAATGTACGGAGTGTAATGCCGCTTCTTTTGTAAAGCCGGGCTTATTTCAACATATTTAACCCTTCACCTGACAAAGTTTTCAAGTGTCGATGCTGGCATCTGCAGCCACCCAGCTGATCTGGGGCCAGAGGTGGGAGGGCAGCCCAGGCAAGCGTGGGGGGCTGCAGGAGAAATGAGTGCATCCTTCAATCATTTGCCTGTAATTCCTGGTAAGGAAACCACTGCCACTGGAGAGCTGGCCAGGATTTCTCACTGGATGGCAAGGACAGGTCACTCCAGTTCCTGCTACCTGACAGGGTGTCTAGGAACAGAGGAAGCAGGGCAAGTTTCCTGAGATCACGGAAACTTCTGCCCATCTGTAAAATGGGAACATTGTCCCTTCTCAGAGACCATGGAAGTGCACGGTACACAGAACTCATGCAGAAGTAGTTTATTAATGAGCTTGTCCTGGTTTTACAATTGTGACTGACACCAAACTCCAAGGCTGGTAGGAAATGGTAGCTAATGACACTGGATGTGTAGACAGTGATGTGTCACTTCTCTCTACCAGACTTACATTCCACTAGCAGTAAAGATTAACAGGAGATCCTGTTGAGCAGGGTAACTTTGTGTGTTCTCTTTTTTTTGTGGTGTGACAGCAGGTGTCTACTAATTGCTAAGAGACAACTCACAAGGAGAAGAAGGAAGTTAGGTAGCCTGCCCAGGTACTTGCTGATCAATCTAGTTGTATGAGGAATGGGTTTGGCAGCCTTGAGTGATTCTGCAGCAGCAGCACTGAATCTATCTACTCCGTACAGACAAAATAGGATGTTTCTAATGGCAGTTACTTCTGCCCAGGGCGGTATTGGCAGCCGCCTGCCCTGCTGCTGGGGAGCTCTTGGAATGCACACAGGGCGCCAGGCCGGGTGTGTCTATGCCCACGCAGTCTCCTCCCACCCTCTGCTCTGAAAGGAATCCAGAGGCAGCCGTCAGGAAAGGCAGCAATGGGACCGGTGTGGCTAGGACAGCAGGGGTGATTTCTGGTTCATGGTAACTACTAAACTTAAGGCTGCAGAAATACTTCCTTTTCAATGAGAAAGATCTCCTCAGTTTATTTCCAGATGTGCCACTCCAACTTTTTCTGACAATCACGTCCTATACTGAAAAGTTTACTCTTCTCTTGCTGGTCAGCTAATCTCCGCGACTCTACCAGGAATAAGGCATATTTTGATATATTTCCTAGTGTCCTTGACAGGGAAAATTATTTCTTAGCCCAGTGGAGAAGGTGTTCTGGTTGCAGATAAGGAGGTGGCATCCCCACCACGACTTGCAACGCTGGTTCTGCAGTGTGCCAGAATGACCAGAGCAGGGCAAGGCCCAGGCAGTTGGTTCCTGAGATGTACGCGGGAGCCTGCGAGGATCTCAGGCAGGAACTTAGCCTTCAGAGCAGAGTCCTGTCTCATCAAAGGAGATGACTCACAGAGTAAGGGACCTAGCCGTGGATGATTTCATCCTTATACTGCTGCAGAGCGTCCGTGCTTGCATTCCGTTTCCAAGCTCACGAAAAGTGTCACTCTGTGGCCCGTCTCTTGGTAGTCACAGTCTTCTATTGCACTTGGCTCACCTTGGTAACTTCAGTGCAACTTTTTTGATTATATATTTATTTAGGTTATTTATTTTTGGATGACTGCATCCAAAAAAACCCAACAAAAAACCAACAGGAAAGAGTTGAGTGGTTTGTGCAGTTAAACATACACAAAGCAGAAGAATTAAAAATAAAAACAGGCTAAGAGCAGCTGAAGAAGGGCGCAGAGAAGCAGGCGCCAACATGCAGCTGGGACGGACTCATTTCTGTTGTTGATCACTAAGCTTGGTCCATGGTTGGCAGCTGAGGCAGAAAGAAGGGGGTGCCATGCTGGGTCAGCACCGTAGAGTCACTTGTTTTGAGGATCTCGTGTTTTCCTGAAGACAAATTCAGCCCGCTGCAGCTGTTGTGGGACTGCAGACAGTGCTGTGGCTGCTGCGAGATACCAACTCCCTGAGCTCGCTGACGGGCTCCCCCCTCTTCCCTGTCCCTGCAGAGACAGAGGGTCACGGCCACAGCCATGGCTCCTGGGGGCCATGCTCTGCCATGGAAGGCTAGAGGCAGCCCTCGTTGTGATTCTGTGACTGGTCCAGAAAGAGAAGAGCGCCTTGCCACACCTGAGTGACTCTCCTGAGAGAGTTCTCTCACAGACTCTTGCTCACTTTCTGTGCTTTTTTGAAAAAAGAGAGTGAATGCTGGAAGGAGGGGAAAAAGAGGGCCCACAAGTGGATGAGGATGCTGCTTGCATTTGGAGGTGACCCTGACCACAATGAAAGCAAACAGTTGCCCTGCGAGATGTGTGAGGCCAATGGGCTCACCCAAGCCAGGGACCTAAGTGCCACGCTGCAGTGACAGTGTCCTTGTCCTTATGAAGGCCCTTTGTGTGTGCTGGTGGTCAGCAGGCTTCTCTCATCTTAGAATAGAAGGCTTTTTAAAGGGAAATTACAAGAGACTGCAAGCTAGTCTTAGGTTAAACTCCATCTCCCTTTAGCAGTCATGTGGAAGGTAGGAAGTGGCCAGTGTCACTTTGTTTTAAGAATTCTTCCTGTTAGAGTCAAGCCAGCAAACAGTAGTGATGATTCCCACATGTGACACTGGCCAGCCTGAGTCACAGATGAGCTTGGCATCTCTAGGGGAGGTGAGGAGGCTGTTCTGCTCCCCAGACCACTGTTGCACTGGTCACTGGGTGATTCAGGGAAGGGCAGCCTGAACTGTGGGCCCGTGGTGTCACCTCTTCCTAGAGGGAGGTCCATGGGGGAACCCCTGCCCAACCCCACCCTCAAAAGGCTCCTGGGAGTGCCCCAGAAGGGCAGTAAAAAACGCTTTTCCCTAACCTCAGTGCCTTAGAAGCATACATTAGAAGGTGAATACAGATTTTGACAGCTACTTCCAGACCTTAAAGTCTGAACAATCTGATTCATAAAATGTGGGGAGAAGCACTGTGGGGAAGGACACAGAGGAGTGGGTACACAGGCGGGCCTCGAGGCAGCTGCAGCCCGGAGGGACCTGAACAATCTGATTCATAAAATGTGGGGAGAAGCACTGTGGGGAAGGACACAGAGGAGTGGGGACACAGAGGAGTGGGTACACAGGCGGGCCTCGAGGCAGCTGCAGCCCGGAGGGACCGAGGTCTGGGGGGTGGGCTAGGGAGGCAGGCCTCAGCCAGTGCTGGAAAGGTGGCTGTGGTTAGGAATTCTTTAGAAGACACATTTTCTTCTTCCCCAGAACAAGGGTGAGATGTGAGAGAACGCTCAGTCTCCCCTGCAGGGCAGGCTTTTTTCCCTTCCAGTTTACCTTTTTAAGGTGTAGCCTTTGAGATCCCTGGTTTTACAGAGTGGTAGTGGGGGGTCTCTGATCCAATCTCCCACCCTGCTTGAGCCTAAGCTTTTCCCTTGTCCTCTTCTGAGTGTGTGGCCATTAAACCCTGGGCTCGGGAAGACCAGAGATGAGCTAGTCCCTTCAGGGACAAAGCAGCCCTGTGAGCTGTCTGGGTGCTGACTCCCCACATGTGACTACAGACAACATGCAGATTCTCAGAGGCAACCCCGTGTCGGTGACTCTGTAGGAAGGAGGTCAGAAAAGCCTGCCACGGGCTGAAAATGAGAAATTTATTGCCACATGTCCCAAGTTGACACGGCAGTGATAGCCAAGGCCTCCTTGAGACCCACTGTCTGTGTATCTGGGGGATGTAAGGACACTGATTTGGATTTCCAAGCTGGAACTATAGCAATACACCCATGTAAACACTGCTGGTCACTGACTGAGTCATGATTTTAGGACAGCCAGAAAAGCGGATTTCTCTACCTCCTCCCACCACAAAGGCCTTCCATGTGTGTCCCCAGGGCTCTCTGAAGGCCTCCTGGACAAGCCTGACTTGGGCTAGGGGCCCAACTTATTATAGGGAAAAACTAAGGTGCCCAGGAGCCCTAAGGAGTAACCAAGTCACGCACGTGGCTGGCCCAGCAGAAGGGGCACTAGACTCAGCCACATGCCAGCAGCATTTCCTCAGCACCTGTGCGGTGCCAGCATGGATGGGCCTGTTCAGAGCAGGTGCTCAGAAAGATCTGCCAAATGATTGGGGATGGAAGTGAATGAATACCCTCTCAGAGGTGTGAGTCATTACCCCCATTTTATAGATGGGGAAACGAGGCCCTGGAGATCCAGGATTTGCTAAGTCCACGTGGGTAGGAAATGGTGACCTGGGATTCCAACTTGGGTTTCCTGACTCCAAACTCAGGCACCCTTCCCTACCAGAGCACAAACTCCTCGGCCAGAGCATGCCACACTATGCTAGGAGTTCCATTTGCTCTTTGCATTTCTCTCTACACTTGGCTCGTTCTCCTTGGTGAGATTAAATTGTGGTTTCCAACCCTAACCTCAACCTGAAGCGTCTTCCATTAGGGCAGTCTCGCTCCATAAAAATCAGGCAGGTTAACAGGAGGGGGACAACCACTTAAACGACTTCCTCCTGGCCCTGCTGCTGTGGCTTTGTGCCACTGGCAACTCCGATCAGAGCTGCTCCACAAGGAAGGGCAGCCAGCAGACAGACAGCTGCACAGAAGCCGGTGGATACAACCACTTAAACGACTTCCTCCTGGCCCTGCTGCTGTGGCTTTGTGCCACTGGCAACTCCAATCAGAGCTGCTCCACAAGGAAGGGCAGCCAGCAGACAGACAGCTGCACAGAAGCCGGTGGACGTGCAGATGTCAGTGAATTCCCAGAGCCCTAGATGGGGCTTCACTTGCAGTTCAAAGTTGTGGCTTTTTATTTACCACAAAGCCTCCAAAGTTCTGAACATTCACTGTCACCAATTAAGATGGTGAGTATTAATGCAAGTGCCTTCAAGTTTAACAAACAGGGTTAAATGAGACCCACAATTGACAGCTGCTGACTGCTCTTCTGCTTTTCTGTAATAGAAACGCGAGTACTTGAGCAATAAAATAGAGCGTCAGGTCTCAGTGGAACATCGTGATGATAAACCTAGTGTAAAAATAATGTTATATGCCAATGAACTAGCAAATTGCTCCTCCTGGGGTTCCCCTGATGGGAAAGGTGGTCAGTCCAGATGTCTGCTCTGCTGCACCTGCTCTGGTGGCTGGCTCTCTCCTGCATCCCTCCTCCTGCCCAGCCACCTCCACCTCAAGTCCACGGGCATGGCCTCGTCTTGGGCCGGTGTCCTCTTTCCCTGTCCCATCACGACAGCTGCTTACTGCTCTCCCAGCTTCTGGTCTTTGCACTGCCATCTGTTCTTCAGTTTAGCCACAGTGATTCTTTTAGAACTCAAATCTGATGTCACAGTCCTGCCCTGCTGTTTTCAGGGTGAAGTCCTATATGCTTGAGGCCTCCCATGAACCTGGCCAGACCCCTTCCATCAGCCCACTCTCCAACCTTCACCTCCTGGCTCCCGCCTGATGGGATGGCCTGCCCCGCTGGGGGCTCACTGGCCCCTGCACGCCCACCTGGAATGCCTTCTCCTCGTGCCCACCCAGGGCAGTTTCTCCTTGTTTGAGGTCCAGGCCACTGCGTCACCTTCTCTGGCTTTCCTTTAGACTTTCGTTTCCTTTTCCTTGCATCTTTTCCCTGGGGATTATTCTTTCAACATTCCGGGGCTTACATCTTTCCTACTTGGATGTTCTCTTGCACCGGTGGGTTCACCTGTATCTTCATACAATCCTGGACCTCAGGGTCTAAAGGGACACACTGAGTCATTTAGTTCAATCCCTCTTTCTGTCCACGCCATGCATGATTCTGGCCACAACTGCTGATGTAGCTCTGGGACTGGGAGTTGCTCCCCTCAGAGTGTGCCCCTGCGGAGGGCACCTCTGGAGTGGCCTCCCTCCAAAACAATCCTTCAGAACAATTTCAGAACAGTCTTGCACCAGTAGTCCTTGCTGCTGTTCTCTCCCTCCCTTTCTTTAAAAAAAAAATTCTACATTTTAATTGTGGTAAAATACACACAGCATCAAATTTACCTTCTTAACCATCAAATTTACCTTCTTAACCATCAAATTTACCTTCTTAACCATCAAATTTACCTTCTTAACCATCAAATTTACCTTCTTAACCATCAAATTTACCTTCTTAACCATCAAATTTACCTTCTTAACCATCAAATTTACCTTCTTAACCATCAAATTTACCTTCTTAACCATCAAATTTACCTTCTTAACCATCAAATTTACCTTCTTAACCATCAAATTTACCTTCTTAACCATCAAATTTACCTTCTTAACCATCAAATTTACCTTCTTAACCATCAAATTTACCTTCTTAACCATCAAATTTACCTTCTTAACCATCAAATTTACCTTCTTAACCATCAAATTTACCTTCTTAACCATCAAATTTACCTTCTTAACCATCAAATTTACCTTCTTAACCATCAAATTTACCTTCTTAACCATCAAATTTACCTTCTTAACCATTTCTAAGTGTACAGTTCAAGAGTGTCAAGTACACTCCACTGTTGTGTAACCGATCTCCACAACTTTTTCATTTTGCAAAACTGAAACTTTGTACCCATTTAACAACAACCCATCCTCCCCCTCCCCCTAGCCCTGGGCAGCCACCAGCACACCTCCTCTTTCTTTTCATCTGACTCCTCTAGACACCTCATATGGGTGGAATCATACAGAATGTCTTCCCTGGGACTGGCTTATTTCCTTAGCATAATGTCCTCAAGGTTCACCTTTCTTTTCTTTTTTTAAGGTAAAGAAATTTAAGAGGTTAAGAAGCCTGTCAAAGTCGTGTAGCCAGAAGTAGGACCTAAACCCAGTGTCCCCTTTGTCTATGGTCCTAGGAGTGACTTCAGCACCTTGAGAAGTGCATCACCTCTAGCAAACTTCGCCAGCACCTGAGAGCACAGAGTCGGTTCCCGACAGCACCTGATACTCTAACAAAACAGAGTTTACCCCAAAGTGCCATCAAAAGGGCAGTTTGCCCAAGACTGGCCTTGGGGGGAGAGTGGGTGGACATTTGAGAAATACACATGGCAACCATATGACAAAGAAGTTTGCTTCTCCCAATATGTGCACCTGCCTTAAGATCTCTGCAGAGATAAGCAGGGCAAACAGTGAAAACTAGGGGCCAAAGCCAGTCAGGCAGCAAATAAAAGTAAATGCCCAAGCACCTTCAGGATGGAAGGGGACCAGCGCTTTACAGCCATGAGATGTGTGCACCAACATGCTGGGGAACAAGACAATTTGAAAGAAAGGCTGGGCCAGCAGGTGTTCTGCCTCCCTGTTTCTGGGTGTGCTGGTCAAGAGTACAGGCTTCAGAGCCAGCCTTCGGGGATTCCAGTCACAGCTCGGCAACCAACCAGCCACTGGCCTCAGTTTCCTCAGCTGTAAAATGGGGATCCTACCAGCATTGACCTCAGTACAGGCTTCAGAGCCAGCCTTCGGGGATTCCAGTCACAGCTCGGCAACCAACCAGCCACCGGCCTCAGTTTCCTCAGCTGTAAAATGGGGATCCTACCAGCATTGACCTTAGTAGGCTGCTGTGAGGTCTAAAGTGCTCCAATTCAGGGAAAGTGCTTAGAACAGAGCTAGGCACAAAATGAGTACTCAAGAATGGTCAGCTCTTCTGACAACTGCTGTGACACTGACAGTCTGGACGTGCTGTCCCCCCAGAGCTCGTGCTGAAATCTGATCCCCAATGGGACAGTGTTGGGAGCTGTTGGGGTCACAGGGAGCAGGATCCCTCATGAATAGATTAATACACTCTGGGGGCTGGGGCCTAGTGAGTGAGTTCTTGCTGTATTAGTTCCTGAGAGAGCTGCTGTTAAAGGATGCTGGCACCTCCCTCTCTTCCTCCCGCCATATGATCTTGCAACCACTGGCTGCTGCTTTCCGCCATGAGTAGCAGCAGCCTGAGGCCCGCGCCAGATGTGGCTGTCCCAGAATCATGAGCCAAATAACCTCTGTTCTTCATAAATTACCCAGTTGCAGGTATTGTTATAGCAACACAAAATGGATTAATACAGATTCTAATACTACAAATCAGATCTCAGGTGATTCATTCCATACATCTCTCCTGAGCATCTGGCTGGGCCCAGGACCCTCAGTGGTGAGTGTGAGCATCCAACACTGTGCCCACTGTGCCCTTTTTCTCTTGAGGAAAAAAGAAATCTGCTTCCAAGATCATTCCCACAAATAAGCTGACTTTCACAGTTCAGACTCTAGGTTGTTTCTATTGGCCAAGGAAAGAACAGGGATGCTCTTCCCTGTGCATGTGCTAATGTGCAGGCAAGCCACACCAGCACAGGGGGGCGCCTGAGAAGGGTATTCACTCCACGGGGCTCCACTTGCCTGGGGGACCTGAGGCGAACCACATGACTTCGTGTGCCTGTAAAATTTCCCAGCTGTAAAACTGAGTGGGAAGAGGCCACTGCCCGTGGCCTTCTGGGCTGAGAAACATCATTACAGCTTTGGCTGCTTCTCCCCACGAGGAAAGAAAATAAATGGGAGACCTTTTTCTTTTCAAAGTGGCAGTATCATTTGCTAAAGCAAAATGTTTTATTGTTCTGTGGAGTCCTTGGGGAAGGGAGGGGTTTTTCAGGGTGGCTGAATTTTCCAGGCAGCTGAGCATTTAGAACCACCCAATACCATGTGCCTATTTTGTGCCAGACACTGCGCTGGGTATTTTCCATAAGGTACCCCTGACAAGTAAGCACCAGCCAGGAGGGGCCGTCAGCCAGGAGCCCTCTCCAGAGCAAGTGCCTGCAACCCCACAGAAGGTGGCGAAAAGAATTCTCTACTGCGTAACTCTAAGGTACAAACTCTGCAATGTAATGGGTGTTGGGGGTACAGAGACGGATATCTAAGAGATTAAGAAAAAGGAGCCACTTCGTAGTGGATATCTGCCATGCGATGTCTGCGATGCCAGGACCATAGCAAAGACTTTACTAAGGAAGTAATGCCGGTGACTTTTCATGTATTTTGCTATCTCTCACGACATCAGAAAAAGTGTCGATGTTGATAGCTGTAAGTGAAAAATTTAAGAATAACTGGCCTAACTTAGAGCGAAGCATCTTCTGAGATGACAGAAATGGACTCGCTGTTGTGGTTTTAGGCCTAAAAGCTTTTAAACATCCTACCTGGTTTGCTCTTTCGAGGTCCGTCATGATCATTTCAATCTCGTCAGCCCTAGGAAGGCGAGAGGGAGAGAGCGCATTAGTCAGCAGCAAGGCGGGCGAAGGGAGGCGGCCACAGGGACAGCCTCTGGTTCAGAACTTGGTGGGAAGACCATATTCACACAGGCAAGGCTCGGTCCTCGGCGTTGGGGAGAGGAGGGCCGTGCAGACCTGGGAGGGTCACGGCTGCCCGTTGGGATGAGATGGGCTCACACTGGGAAGGCATGCCTGCTGGTTTCCTTTGCTCTTTTGATAATCATGTGTATGGGGAACAGGGGCTGCCTGCCCTTGAGGGGCTCCCAATACCACTGAGGGGAGACAGCCATAAAAATATAAAATACAGTGTGTCCTGCCAAGCATTCAATTAGAGCTCTGAACAGAGTGCTCTGGAAAAGCAGAGGGAGAGATGAATTCTCGTTGGGGGAGGGAGTCAGGGAAGGCTTCAGAGGAGGTGACAGGTGAGCTGGGTTTTCAAGGATGAGCAGAAGTTTGCCAGGCTGGGGGTGAGAAAAGGAGCTGGGGAAAGGCTGCTTTAGGAAAAGGCACTTGGCAGTGAAGGCCTTGGCCGGAACCACTGGAAGTGTGAGAAGGCAGCCAGCAGGCGAGGATGGAGACGCAGGTCGGGGCCTCTGCAGCCTGCAGGGTAAACCACCTGAGCTCGCTGCTGTTACCTGGTCTGCACCCAAAAGAGGGGTTGCCAGGTTATGTTTTTTTTCTTTTTTGTTTTTCTTTTTTGAGTAATCTGAAGGCAAATACCATAGTTCCAACATACAACATCATGACAGAGGAATGCTGCGAGTCCTCTCGAGAAGGGCTTGGCCAATTCCAAGTCTGTGGTGGGTTAGAATAGGACACCCGGACAAATCAGTGCTGCAACTTCTGCAGGACAGGTCCTGATGATGCTCCCTGAGGAGGCCGCAGGCTGAGACTGGCTGTGAACCAAGGAAGGTCTTAGCACACCCATGTAAAAGGGAGTGGGATATTCCAGTCACAGAGACACTTGCTGGGGTTCAGGGCCCACTCCTGATGTGGCCTCCTGTTGTCTTGCTCCAAGTCCCTGTGCACCTGAGTCCCTGTTCCATCTTAGAGGATGGCACAGCCCCTTCTCCCTAGTTTGCAAGTTTGAGTTTTCACCTGACACCCCCACACGTGGTAAGGGCTGGGCTGTGCGCCTCATTTGCCCTCTGTCCCTGGACTCTGCCCTATGTCCACAGGACAGTCCTGACTATGCAAGAGTTCTCCTGTCCCCTTGAAACCTGCATCACTGGTCCTATAGAGGCACACACCGAGCAAGAGCACCCCGCATACTGTCAACACTGAGAGCTAGAAAAACTGTCTTCAGGTCCCCGGGCTGGTCTGTTCTCATGGCCTGAGGTTTCTAGCCTTTAAGTGCACACTGTGATCCTGTCCCCTTGAAACCTGCATCACTGGTCCTATAGAGGCACACACCGAGCAAGAGCACCCCACATACTGTCAACACTGAGAGCTAGAAAAACTGTCTTCAGGTCCCCGGGCTGGTCTGTTCTCATGGCCTGAGGTTTCTAGCCTTTTAGTGCACACTGTGACTTGAGGCAATCTTATCAACTCCCAGCAGCCCGAATGCCTTAACAGATGCCTTGTGATCACGTTCAGTGCTCACTGTATCTGTTAGAAATAGTATCTGGCTTTCAGACTGGTCTGGGAAAAGTCTGAAACAGCCCATTAAATGGCCTAGTTAAATGAAGCTATTTTTAGGACAATTTTATGAAGAAGGCAGTGTCTTTGTAAGAAAAATACCCAAACTGGGCCTCTGCAGTGAAGAGCTGGGTGTGATTGGATGGGGGGTGGGGGGTGGAGGCATCTTAAATTACAAAACATCTCACTGTATCATCTCAAACTGAAACCTCCAAGATCTTACACAAAACTGCTATGCAAAGATGGTCTAATAACTATGAAAGGTTAAAAAAAAAAAAGCCTAAGAAGCGTTAAGGGGCTTAAACACAACAGAAAAGGATAATCTGCAGTCAATACAGAAAGCTACTACCTTGACAACCTGTTGATGAAGGATTCAGAGTATAGACTCCATTGGATGCAAAATGAAACAGAAAGTTTACAAACTTTTCTTAAGACAAATCACAAGTTTTAAGCAGTTTTGAACTTTAATCAGACAGTTCCTACCATGCATTTACAAAGTCCAGATACACACAGTGAATGTCCCCAGCTACCCATGTCATTCACTCACTTGTTCTGTGAGCATCTCGGATACCTGCAAGTTTTTTGGCCCTGGGTTGGGCACCTATAGACGTAGATGTGATTTCTACACCTCCTGCCAGTGCCACAGATTTAGAAGAAAAAGATGGAGACGCCTAACTGCTGAGTGCCCCAAGCAAGACTGGCAGGGGAAGGAGGTTGACAAGGCCTGGCTTCTCAAGCACATCAGCAGAGCTGGCTGCAGAGCGTGGGAGGAGAACAGGGAAGGCAGGGCCGAGTGAGCAGAGACCCTGAGTGTGTGTCTAGGTGAGGACTTTCCTCATGTCTCCTGTTTGGTACGCAAAGAACACTTTCGTCTTTCTTTAATTATGGGTGATTTATCTTCATTCGACTACTTCTTCCACTCTGTTTGGGACTCCTGTAACTTGGACATCGTGGGCACACCTACTTCTGTCCTCCACATCATTCAACCTTTCTTTGCTGTTTTGTATTTCTTTATCCCTTCCTGCTGCCTTTGGGAAGTTTCCTGATCTAACTGATCTTTAGCTGTACCCACACTGCAATCGACCTTTCTCCTTTGCTCCTTAGTTTAGTTGTTCAATTTTCCCACCAGTTATTTCCACCTGGTTCATTTTAAAATTACTCCTTGTTTTCATTTTAGATTGCTAGTGTCTTCCCTTGTTTCCTGGAGTGTATTTCTCATGAGTATTTTGTCTTCGTGGCCATCTGTCCTGCTGGGTTCTGGGCCTGTCTTTCAGAGGGGCTGTCCTCCTCAGGGCACAGCTCTTTCTGCCTGTGTGCTCAGGTCCCCTGGCAGTACTGGCCACTCTTTCTGGCAGTGTATATGGGGGGAGGACAGAGAAGCCAGCCCTGCTGTGTCTTTCTCAAGATGAAGTGAGGAAGAAAGGCACACAGTAGGTGTTTAGCATTTTTGCTAAATGAAGAAGTGGGGGGAAGGCCTCAGACCCCAGACTCCTCACCTCTGCTGCCCTTTGCTTGGCCTTTAATTCTCAGGGAGAACCAGCACCAGGAGGGGACAGTCTCCCTGGGAGCTATTCCCCATCCTGAGCGCTTGGAGCTGACCGGGTGGAGGCACAGCTGCTTGCAGGCCCAGACCACCCTTGGCTGTTTTCATCCACTCCCCACTCCTTGCCTGGCTGTTGCGAGTGGCCAAGGGGCCAGGTCCAGGTTCGGACACACACTGGGACTAGAGAAGGAAGGGATCCAAGAAGCCCAGAGCTGGATTCTTGGGGATCGGGAAGTGGCATCCAGATACTGCCAGGCTTATGGGGCCCAGGTGGGCTCGGGAGCCTCCTCGCAAATGCACAGACTCTCTGGATTCTTCTCAGACAGTGAATGGCTTTAGATGTTCATTAGGATACCTAATATCCAGAAAACAGTGCCTCATCTCCAAAAGATTTCAAGTCACTTATAAAAAATTAGTCACATTTAAACAGGAAGGTACCATCTCGGCATTTTGAGGCAATCCCTGGAAATGAAGTTGAAGTTTTCCATCTCCTGGTTGGTTTAACTTTGGTTACTAAGCAACTGCTAAACTGACCAAAATATTGATTGTGATAACGACAACTACACTTACCTCTCATTACGAGAGCAACTCTTGTCTTTCCTGAGCTTTTCAATGATGATGACAACACTGTGCTCTGCTGTTGCTGAGCAGGGCCATTCAATACCAGGGATTGTGGTGACAGCTGGGCCCAGAGGGGCTGCAGGTCCCATTCACAGAAGGGACCAGAAACCACAGAAGGAGACAATGGAAGGAACCAGGGATGCAGTTGGTGATAAAAAGTTCAGATTATTTTAAAAGTCTGTAGGCTCATTATTCAGTTTTCTGAGGGGCATTCTTCTTGAAAGGTCAAAGAGAATACAACTAGTTACAACTCGCTGGTTATTTAAACACGATCGGGGCTTTGAAGACGTGAAGCGTGGCCTCTGGTGTCCACAGATGGGACCAAGACGGGGGTCTCACCTGGGAACTCATCCTCCACAGAGTCTTCATGGTCTCTCCAAACTGCTGCCTGCCCCCAACAAAATTAATCCTACCAAGCAAACCACCCTCAACAACTAGTACAAAAATGTCCAGAGGTTAATACCACAACTATAACGTGATCTTAAAAGTGTGGTCATGAATTGGATTTGCACCTGCTTTCATCCTGTGTGTCCACAACATTCTAAAGGTTTTCCACTCTTCTTGTTTCAAAGGCTCGAATACTACATCAGTATCTGGAGCCTGATGTTAGCCTACAATCATTTATTTCCCAAAGTCCATAATAACTGCACCATGTTGTTTGCTCAGCAAAACGATTTATTATACAAATTTAGTTCTCTCACCTTTTCAGGAGCTGACAAGACAGCTTCCCCTGATCTATTAACCTGCATTGCATCACACTCTGCTCTGACTTCAAAGAGCAGACAGTTTCAGTTTGTCCTGGAATATGTAGTTCATTCAATCAGTTCCTTACAGATCATTTCAGGGTATTCTCTGGGCTAACACAATTTTTATGAGGAACTTAAAAAGACACGGTCAAGGTCGATGGAAGGGAAATTACATCCACATTAGAAACTCTGCATTTACTTTCACACCAGTCTCCTGAGGCCCGACCCAAGGCACCAGGGCAAGGGTGGTGCGTATTTCAATACCCAAACAATCGCACAACATCAGGAGCTGTTGAAACAAAGTGTATCTACAAGGCAGCTGAAAACATGTACAGGGCAGCCTTCAAAGATAGTGCATCTTCTTGGAATCAAGTCAAAAGCCAATGGTCTCAATACTAGATTGTAATGTTCTTTGGCATCAAAAGGAGAAATATTTTAAAGTTCTTATGCTTAAAATGCTTAAAAAGAAAAGAAAGGCTCCAGTACGTTTGACAAAGGAACTCTTCCTTCTACCCAGGTGCGGCACTACACTGCACGGCCTCATCTGTCCATCAAGTGGTTGCTTTCATGACAGCCCACAGTGCAGGCCAGGCTGGCTTAGCATGGGGTAGAGGAGACACAGAGCTAGGCTCACAGAAAAGCAGGCATGTCATGGGTGGGCAGAGGGCCAGGCTCTGAGGAAGATCACTTGGCTGTGGGTCTGTAATCCCCTTAATGGAGGGGGAGGGTCCCCACAGGGGGAATGTGTAGGGATAAGCCTATACGAAAAGCTGATCAGAGCACAAATGACTGATCTCAACAAATCGAGAGGAAAGGACTCTGGTCCGCAGAGTCCCCTGAGAGCCAGGGCAAGATTATACCCAGAGAAGGCACATACTGGGTCCTGCTGCAGCACAGGCACTGTCCCTCCCCGATGGGTGTGGGCCACGGACTGGGAGAAGGAGTCTCCCAGCAATAATGCCTATTGAGAATCTACTGTGTGCCACACCTGAGGGAAATGCATGTCCCAGGGGCCAAGCTGGCAATGGCACGGCAGCATTGGCACCTACCTTCTCGCCAGCACAGAGGAAGATACCCTGCATGTCCGTGGAGCTCAGTAAATATGCACCAAATGTTTATGAAGCTGGGCAGGGACCCTGTCCTTGTCAACTCAGAGGGAGGTGTGGGGTGGTGCACAGACACAGGTGAATCATACAGTGACACCCCAGAAGAGGTAAAAAGGGCTCTGTAGACACGAGAAGGGATAGTCTCACAGAGGAGAGGACATCCGATCTGCATCCTGGAGGATGAAGATGAGTTTGCTGGGCAGAGGACAGAGGGGTAAAGGAAGGTACAACCTTCAAGAGGAAAAACTCCACAATGTGGTGAGAGCCTGATCGATTTCCTAACAATGTTCAGTTACTCTCTTGGGTTTTCATGGCATCCCATGCCCTCATCTGGAAATAAGGACAATCTTTCCCCACACCTATTTAATACCTCTTATTTCTTTCTGTTGCACTGACTAGTGCTTCGAGACCATGTTAAACACAAGGGTGACAGTGAGGATCCTTGTCTGGATCCTGACTTTAAGGGAAACTCATCCAATATTTCACTGTCAAGCACGTGTGATCTGGGGCTCATCTGGGGCTTTAAATATATATGCTTTTATTTTGTTAATGAAATATCCAACTCTTCCTATTTCATTAAGACTTTTTAATAAAAGACAGATATTGATTTCATTAAGTACCTTTCAATCATTGTGAAGCTAATGAAATGGGTTTTCTTCTCTGGCGTGCTAAAATGGTAAATTATACTGAGAGTTGTTTGTCCCCATTTGGTTGTGGTGTATTATTCATTTAATGTGCTCCTGAATTCTATTTGCTAATATTTTATTTAGTATTTTTTTTCCATAAATATTTATATATGAGATTGGCCTTTAGTTTCTTTTGTCTTATCTTGGTTGAGTTAAGTCAAAAAAATTGTTTGAAAGCATTTCCTTCTCTCTTTAGACAAAGTAAGCTATCATAGACTGGAGGATATTATTCTAGAAAGACTTAAACCCACATCCCACTTGCATGGTCTGAATGCCATGGCCCGACAGGCCTGGCTCCTCCCTCCACCTTTGCTCTGGGAGCCTTCTCACCACTACCCCTTCCCTGACAATTAAGAACTACTTCCCATAAACACCTCGGCTAACAAAGGAGCCTAAATGGCCCTTAGGCTTCCTCATCAGAGCCATTGTGCTCGGGTTTATTCTTTGTTTCGTGTGTGTGTGTGTGTGTGTGTGTGTGTGTGTGTGTGTGTGTGTGCGCGCGCGCG
>NW_007726275.1:269486-304229 GCF_000696425.1 Galeopterus variegatus | reverse complement strand
TTTTTTCCATAAATATTTATATATGAGATTGGCCTTTAGTTTCTTTTGTCTTATCTTGGTTGAGTTAAGTCAAAAAAATTGTTTGAAAGCATTTCCTTCTCTCTTTAGACAAAGTAAGCTATCATAGACTGGAGGATATTATTCTAGAAAGACTTAAACCCACATCCCACTTGCATGGTCTGAATGCCATGGCCCGACAGGCCTGGCTCCTCCCTCCACCTTTGCTCTGGGAGCCTGCTCACCACTACCCCTTCCCTGACAATTAAGAACTACTTCCCATAAACACCTCGGCTACCTTTCCAGCTCTATTTTCCACTTTTCAAACAAGATCTAGTCTTCCAAACAAAGGAGCCTAAATGGCCCTTAGGCTTCCTCATCAGAGCCATTGTGCTGGGGTTTATTCTTTGTTTCTTGTGTGTGTGGGGGTGTGTGTGTGGGGGTGTGTGTGTGTGTGTGTTTTATAATCTATTAGTAACATCCATTCCATGTAAACTTCCTTCTGTAGCTCAATCAATACTCTCATGGTTTGAACACTCTCATGGTTTCTTTAGTCCTATTCTGTTCCTTGAAACACCATGCCATCCCCACCTTCAGGCCTCTGCAGGCTTGGCTGTCCCTTCTGCTGTGATCTCCATGGGTGGCCTCTATCACCACCCAGGTCTGAAGGGCCTCCCTGCTGTCCTGCACTCCATTGTCCACCCGTTTGTATCTTGTTCAGACGTTGATTACCTGCTTATTCTCCACTAAAATTCAGAGAACACAGCAGACACTCACTAAATACTAGTTGACTAAATATGCAAATTAACAACATCTGTGCTACCTGAAGTCTATTCTGCTCTTGACAGGCAACAATTCACTGGCTAGTATTTTAAAGAGCAGAAAGTGTAGGACTATTTTGCCAAATTGTCAACATGACTTTTAAAGGAAGAGTCTACAAGCTGTTTTTGCAGAAGGAGAATGGTTCACTTTTCATAGCCTTGGAAAAACAAGGCAATACATAGCCTCGGAAAAAAAGTGCATCGAGACCCAGAGTCAGGCTGCCTTCCATTCATGGGACTGCAGGCTCCTGGAGGCAGGGCCAGGTGGCCAGCTCACCTCTTGTCCTGGTGACCAACACAGTGCAGGGCACAGGGTCGGGACTGAACACACAGGGGCTGATGGGGAGGGGAGGAGGGAAGGAAAGGAGGAGATGGTGAGGAGAAGGTGCGTTTTAGGGAAAGGTTTTTTTTGCCGCTCCTTTTGTATGGCTGGCCCTATCTTTCATCTTCCACCTGAGGTTAAACCACTTTTGCTTTGGCAGGAGGGGAGGGTAAAGCCATTAGGCACCCTCCAAGGCCCTGATCCAATGCGTCATCCCAAGGGGTCCCACCCCTCCCTGATCAAGGGCCTGGGGGGAGTCAGTCCTAGAGCTTGACCCCTAGGGATAACTTTTGGAAAGAGTGTTTTTTATTTCTGTTGGAAATGAAGCTTTGCTGAGACTTTGTTGGAAAAGAAACTTTGTTAAATGACCAGAATGTGATCTCTGCCTGCTCAGAAATTAACCACAACTTGTTCTTTTTTTATGACCATTATATTAAACTTAAATGATTCAACAGTAACAATTAAAAACCATTTTAGTTAAGCTTCATCTTTCCAATCTGGAATGGGAAGAAAATTTCCCTTATTGCTCCATTATTTAGTTGACTTGTTTACAACTTGTTTAGTTGACTTGTTTATAGGATTTAAATAATACCCTCCTTTAGTTCAACCCAAGTCTAGCAGATGGACGAAGGGGCCTCCTACAGTCCACACAGGGTTGATCTTCCACCTGTGCCGAAGTGACAGGATGGCTCCGGCAGGCTGGTCACTCACCAGAGTATTACCCTCAGTGTGATCAGAAACAGCCTGTGACCGTCACTCAGGCTTCAGTCATCTCTGGGGCCGGGAACACGGGACAGCTGCAGCACAATTAGGTTATGAAGTTATGATGTTGCATAATTCATTCTGCTTCTGCTACTGGGAGCATCTGAAGCTTCTGGGATAAGCATCTGGATTAATCTTGGGATGCTTCTTGCCATTTCTCTGGAGTTCTAACAGCTCTGCTCTACCAAAAGTAATGGGCAGCAGGTTGGATATAAGAATCCTCTTCTTCCCTTAAATCAAGTGCCGTGGGGTCACAAGAACGATGGAAAATTGTGGTCTAGAGAACTGAAAGAGTGTGGCTGGCAGAGCAAACAGGTTCACATTCCTCCCCATTGCCTTACAGTTGTTTGACCTTGGGCAGACCTTTCGGCGGGAGCCATCTGCACAGTAGGAGGCAGGCCGCCTTTCTCAGAAACTGGCATGAGGATAATGAGAGCACCGACAGAGTGGAAAAGGGCTTTGCAAACCGTAAAGGCCCGTATACATATTATTATTGTGTGCATGAAAATCACAATCTTTCTCTTCTGTTTAGAGCTAATTTCCAGTACCCAAAACCATTAGAAAATCATCAAAACCACCCATGAAGTGGTTTTTGGCACAAAACTTCCAGCCTGAATATGATGATCAAGCCTCTCAATTCAACTACAAATTTACAGAAATGAGAGAGGACAGAGGAACATGATAAACTACACCTGGGGATGTAGTCAGAATGACTGTTTCCTGCACCAATAAATTGCAAGGAAAAGACAAAGATGGAGCAGGATCTAGAAAATGAACGCAACATAAAGGCATACTAACCAATGTACCAACACACACATACCAACATGTGGATCTCAGTGGGATCCCAATTCAAACAACTTTATTTTATTTTATTTTTATCTATTTATTTTTTAAAAGATGACTGGTAAGGGGATCTTAACCCTTGACTTGGTGTTGTCAGCACCACGCTCTCCCAAGTGAGCTAACCGGCCATCCCTGTATAGGGATCCAAACCCGTGGCCTTGGTGTTATCAGCACCCCACTCTCCCAAGTGAGCCACGGGCTGGCCCTCCAATTCAAACAACTTTAGAAAATAAAAGCATTTATGATCTTTAGGGGCAACTAGAAATTTAAACAATGACATGATATACCTGATAATACTTCCAAGTGAGCCACGGGCTGGCCCTCCAATTCAAACAACTTTAGAAAATAAAAGCATTTATGACCTTTAGGGGCAACTAGAAATTTAAACAATGACATGATATACCTGATAATACTAAGAAACTATTTTTTGATGTGATAATAGTATTGTGGCTATATTGAAGAAGAGTCCTAATTGCGAGGATATATGTTGTTGACATGTTTAGAGATAAAGTGAAAGGATGCTGGAAGTAGCCTCAAGATAAAACAGGAGTAGGAGCAGGTTAGATAGGGTCATGCGGGAGCTGCACAATAGGTGCTGGGTCGCTGTAGCGTCTGCCCTCTTCTGTATGTTAGAAACTTAACATATAAAAAGTACACCAAAAAACCCTGTAAAACAACAAAAGAGCAAAGATGATCACCTAGTTTTACATCCCTCCCTTGGCACTTGTTAACTACAGCCTCTATACCAGTGTGACTGCCACTATGCTATTTGCACAGGAATGAGGTGAGGGGTGAGATACGAAGACACTGGAGCAGAAGATGGCCTGTCTGGGAGAGCCCTGGGGCCGGCCCTGGCAAACAACACGCATTAGAATGCTGGGGGGCCCAGGTCTGCCCAACAATGTGCAACTTTGCCAACTTCAGTTACCTTCTCAGATTCTCAATTTACTCAGTCATCAAAGGGAGAAAATGTCCATGAAATGCACATCTTTTAAAAACCACCTATATTTTTTCTTTGCCATAAAAAATGATTATTAGCTGAACACACAGAATGGAAGAAAATGAATTCTGGAAGGGACACCCCAATCCCATGCTTCACTCAACCAGGGAAGGGGCTCTCAGAGTGAGCTGAGTCCATTTAGGTAATGGAGGAAACTGAGGCACAAGGGTACCGCTGTTTACTTCAGGTCCCTTCGTGGCCTGCCCACCCACGCTCCATGGAGCCCCCTGGTCATCCACAGTTACAAAGATGCAGGTGATGTGGCTCCTGCCCACAGGGGTCGACCAGCAGAAAGCAACGCTGCAGGACTAGGGACCAGGCTGTTGCTCCTTTAAGTTTCAGATTTTTAAAGGATGTGTTGGAAGGCCTTGTTGGGAAAGTGGAATAATTTGGTCAGGCTCCCCTCGCCTCGGAGCTGGTTCAGGTTCGGGTCATTTGGTAAATATTGTATGTGTGTGGGTGGAGTAAGTGCACCTGCCACTTAGCTGGTGT
Source organism: Galeopterus variegatus (assembly GCF_000696425.1). Lineage (NCBI taxonomy): Eukaryota > Metazoa > Chordata > Mammalia > Dermoptera > Cynocephalidae > Galeopterus > Galeopterus variegatus. The sequence goes on along the minus strand of NW_007726275.1, from coordinate 299,992 downwards.
TTTACTGCCTCGGGCGCCCACCCTGCACGGCCATGTTTTTCCAGATCTGCAGCTTCCAAGGACTGTGTGGCCAGTTACCTAGCATATAGACCTGTGTGAAAGGGTCTGGTGACCCAGCCTGGCACGTGAACGGTTTGTGACCCAGTCTGTGAACGGGCTTGAGGGGTCTGGGAGATCCAGACTCAGCCCTAGCTCAACCATCAGCCCAGTTGATACAGGATTACCGGCAGGTAAAAGAGCCATGACAATTAGCGTGGTCGTCTAGCTTTACAATTGGTGTCACGAACAGGATTAAGAGCTAGACAAATTGGCACTGTGAGCAGGATACGTGACATCAGCCTCAGCCTTAGCCTCGCAGTAGCCCTTGTCATAGCCAGACAAATTAGCCTAGCCGGCAGGATTATGGGCAGGTAAAAAGAGTGCTACAGGCCTGTTGTTCTGTCATCTATAAACATTACTTTTAACAAAGTCTCCTTCAAGTACTGAGTGTAAAATTTTGTGAGCAAACTTCCTGGTTGCCCAGTTTGAGCATCCTCTCTTTCAGCACCACCTTTCAGGCTCTGTTTCCCTTTCATGGTTTACTTATCCTGCAAACATCCTGCCAGTCACCGGCAACAGATGCTGCCAGGCCACTGGCTGCCTGAGAAAAGTCACCTGATGGCTGGCACACACCTGCTCCTCTCACCCACCTCCTGCACTGCACAGAGGATGCTCCGCAGGGGAGGAAACTGAGGCCCAGGGTGGAGCAGTAACACATGATCTCACGGGCACAGTGAGCAGCCTATTTGTGGTAAAACCCCTGTTTTCACTCCCAAATGTAAGGGCTTCTAATTAACCCCCTTCTCCCTAACTACTACTTGGTAGGAACTGTTAAGAAAAGGTTTGGTGGCAGAGAAGCTAAAACTAAGAATAAAAAAAGACTTCCAATTGCATACTAGTTATACTCTCAGCTTCCTCCCCCGACGTTCCCCCCAGCCCAAGTCCAGGGCCAAGGCCAAGATGACTTCCTGGGCCCATCTCCCAGGCCCAGACTGTTCTCTGATCACACCCACCCCCCAGGGCCTTGTGCCTACACACTCCTAAACCTCCCTCCACTTGGTCTTTCTCTAACAAATGAAGTGCTGAGCTCACCTGTGGCTTCAGAGACTTTCACTGTATTTGTCCACGGTTCCCTCCCCCTTAATTGCCCTGCACTTAAGTCAGCTGGTGGTTTCTTCACCCACAGGGCTGGGAAGTGAAACTGCAGAACCAGGCCTTGGAGGCAGCAGAACGTTCAGAGGAAAGACAGCATCCTTCCTCTTCCTCTCACCGGCACCAAGCGTCTGCATTTCGGCAGCGTAAGTGCCTTTTTTAGGGCAACTTGAAAATGAATAATTCAGCAGTTCCTATTCTACTTGTGAAGTGTTAGACAAACAATTCAGATGGGGCCAGACTTGCTGGCCCCACAAGACCACCCCTTCCCTTTATTCTGACATCATCAGACTTGGCCATGAATCTTTAAGAACACCTCCATCCTGTCTAATCACTAAAATACCACAGAGGAAGTTCACAATACTTAGACATACGGAAAAAAATAGAAAGGCTAATTGCAACATAAAGTTTTCCCTCGAAGCCAAGCAAACAGTATATCAGGGTGTCACAGTGATACTGAACTCTTAGAAGAAGTCTTATGCAGGGAATGTCTTAGTCATACCAGGTTATTGACTAGTTGAGGTTTTTATTCAAACCCAAACCTTTCCCACTGAGCTCTACCCCCTTTAACTCCCAGGGCCCACTCTAGAGCCTTACTGATTCTCTGTTTTGAATTAAAGCCACTCAAATACTTGATAGAGGTAGATGTGATGAAAATTTTAAGTTATAGAACAAAAAAACAGCCTTCCTGGTTTTGTTATAGAATTCACTTTGGAAGGGATTTTTAGTGGACAAGCTAAACCCTCTTTCATATAGTCATGGTTGGGTAACTTCAGCTCATATAATCTCTCCATCAGGAAGACACATAAATCAAATAACTGGCCTTATGGCTTAGCTATGCTTTTGATCATCGATGTACAATGTTGTCGTTATTCTGGACAGGAAATTGGATTCAGTTTTCAAATGACAGGGAAGGACGCTTCCCAGGTTTCACTTACAGAAGGACCCTGGATACCCACTTGATAAACTTCTGAGTTTAGTAACAGTTAAAAAGGCAGCTAGATTGTTGAAAACAATCTAATGAAAAGAATGTTCTTTGTTTACATATATAAACCCTTGGGATCTACCTGGCATACCTCAAGTTTGTGAAAAATATTTACCATATGATGGGGAATAAAGGATTCTTATCACTAGTTAGTAAACCTGCTAAACAGCAGCTGCTTTGTGAAGGCAGTAGAAAATAACTGGAAAATCCAAGTAACTTTAAAGAATTCACCAGCAGGAATTTGTAGGGTCACAGTATTCTATAAAAGACCGGATCTCACTGCAGAGGGAAGTATAATTTGCTGCTATGCTAGACCTGTAATGTAGTAAAGCAATGTATGGTAAAATTTTTTTAATATACAGTTTTTAAAAAGGTTTCAGAAGGGCTCAATGGTTCTCCATCTGAAAGTGAATTTTGGTAATAAGAGGAACCTAGGAGCTGGGCTGATTAGAAGCCTCACAGGACATTCAGACAGTCACTTAAGCTGTTCAGTCAGTCTTCCTGAAACACAGCAGAGTTTATGACAGAGGTAGTATGAATGGGAAAAAAAGGAAAGAATCAACAATAAAGAAGAAAGTAAGTTAAGGGTTATTTATATCAGTAAACGTAATCAGGACAAATTCACCCATAGAAATAAAATACATATTTGAAGAAAATCCAAAATCTAACAAAATGTTTGTCAAAACACACTTGGAGTAAAAAGGCCAAGATTGACTAGATTTTTTAAAAAAGGCTAATTAAGGCAAGTTTTTACACCACACTAACCAGTATTACAGGTAGCACAATACCATTAAGGAGAAATGAAGCTGAAAGTCAGTAGATAATAAAAACACAAGCTTGAATTTGTCTTAAATAATAATAAGGCAAGAAAATCTATAAAATAAAAACAGAATAAAATGCAATATATGCAGCGTAATCCTACTAGAAAGCTTACTACTCACTAGGAGAATGTAATACCCTTGAGGGATTCCAATCGCATGGAATCTAAGCACTAGGTCACAGTTAAATTTACGGGGGTGGGGAAGGTGGAATGGCCACGAAAGGACAAACACTTAAAACCAAGAACCTCCATTATTCTTCATGGGGAAACAAAAGAGATGTTCCTTTTAAAACGGAATGAAAGAAAGGGATGAAATGTCCTGGCTGTCACAAAAAAGGTACAAATTTTCTACTGTAGGTAATATAGTCACAAGCTCACAAAATCCAAGGAATTCACTTGAGCGAATGGGCAGATACAACCACGTGTTCCACAAAGCCCCATGTTTTTTAGTAAAGACAAGACAACAATAAACTCCCACAGTAATAAATATCTGGAAAATGAAATAAAAGATCTATTTCATCTACCATAGGGATAAAATATTAAACATGTGGGAATTAAAATAACATGGTATAAATTCCATTGATAGAAAACTGAGTTATAAAATGTAGTGACAAAGAAAGATAGTGACAAAGAAAGGTAATGACGATGCTTCTTATTCGCAGTTGCATTAAATATAAAAGTATAAATAGGTAGCTAAAATACTAAAGATTTTTTTTTTAAACAAACAAAAAATAGTAAACTGGTTGTACAAGATATCAAAATAACAAGGAGACATTATCAATACAGTATGGTACTTATTAGAATGAAAAATTAGATGGAATGAAATTAGAGATAGAAACCAAGAGATACATGTAACTATTTATGTGTGAACTGTCAGATGTTAGATATTGGAGAAAGAAATCATCAATACGACTAGGCGAACTAGGTATTAATACAAAGAATAATAAACAGACACATATATTATCCCATATGCTATAACAAACTCCAGACAGGTGAAAGATATATAATAAATCATAAAAAAAAAAAAGAAAAAGAAAATGGACCAGGAAGGAAAGGCCATTTTCTATTATTGAAACCATATTATAAGTGATTAATGATAAAATTGATGGGACCCATCATATATATATTTACGTGATTCTTCTAGACAATGAAAATCACTAAAACACAAATAAAAAGCAATTGACACATAAAAGTAATGATAAATCTGAGTGAGCAGCCTGCAGTCATCCAGAATAAAAGGAGAACTGCTGCCCAGTCCCCACGTACCTGGTTCCCAGGGTATACAGAAACACACACAGAGTAAAGAAGCAGATGGAGAAATGTTGAGTTTTGTGCTAATGGATACAAAGTTAAGCACCTGTGAGGCTCCACCTAGGCCTGCAGAGTGACAGAAGCTGCTGCAGGCCACCCTTCATCTTCTGGAGTTGGCACTGAAGGTCTGAGTGAAGCTGCGTTCCCCAGGGCCCTGTGCTTGTTGGGAAAAGCTGGCCTGCAGTGGGTTCTGGGTTTACACCTCTGAACTGTGGGCTGGGGATGGGGAGAGGCAACGGTTCACCCCTCTGCAGAGCAACATGCTAAAAACCTTGACACAGCATCTCTTTTGCCCTAGAAATCTGTCTTTCTGTGAAGTATTCTCAGGAATTATTTTTCTAAAAATTTCATTATGAAAACCTGGAAATCACCAAAATGCCCACAAATCAAGAATGGTTACCTTAGCTCAAATTCATCAAGAGAAGAAAAAATTTTGCCATCAAAATGGCAAAACAGCTGATAAGCAGGTGTTATAAAAACTATATGATGTCAAATCAAGCCAAAAAAAGAGTACACAAAGTGGATTCTCTTCAGCATGTCTAGTCACAATGTTTGCACAACTATGTGACATGTATGCACAGCCGTGCCTACCCGAAATACATACAAACTTGTGTGTCCTTGATAACAGGACTGTTTATGCAGTAACCGAACTCACTTCTCAGACAATTTTTCGCAATAAAGACAGCTAATAACTTAATAGCAAATAACAGAGACAGGTCCAACGGAAGTCTACTCAGCACTCTTGGTAGCTGCTGGCTTTCAAACAGGAGCCAGACTGCAGGGTGTCTGAGACATTAATGATAGTAATAATAACGACGGCTTTGACTGAACCCTGGCATAGGGACCATGGAGCCTATTAACTCCTATGAACTCACACGGACGCAGACACTACTACAGAGGTTAACTAACTAGCCCATGGAGCCGCTGTTCAATGCAAGGTAGAACCAGGAGGTGTGATTTGGCCTCTGCACACTGTACCTCCTCTCTGTAGGATTTGGAGGTATATTTAACTAAAAATTCAGCACAGAAGTATGATTTGCTTGAAAAATGCACACATTCAAGAATATGGTCAAAAACTTTTTTTTTTTTTTTGGTTTTGCTTAACTTGGTAACTTTGAGCTAGAGAGACGAGAAACACACTACCACAAGCGTATCTGTACCTCGTCGTGACTGGTCACCATGAGGCAGGTCCTGGTGGTTAACAAGCCCACTTCCCTCCCTCTAGAGTCATCAAGGCGAAGGCTACAGAAGAGACTAAATAGGTTCTAATCTAATTTGATATTCAAAACTCACAAAAGGTTACAAGGAAAGGGCGCCTCTCACTCCTGTCGCCCAGAGCTCCTTCTGGAGACGTCTTATGCATTTACAAGCAAGCACAGGTGTGCTCTCCCTTTTTGGCAGCACACTGAACACACGTTTCTGAGACATGTTTTTCTCACTTAATTACATGTGCGGAAGATCTTTCCATACCAGTACATAAGCAGCTTCCTCATTTGTTTTTTCAAAAGTTATAAAAGAAGACTAACTTAGCAATCAAGACTAGGGTGAACTCTAGAAGACCAAAGCAGGACTGTGGTTGGTCTTTACCCAGACCTGCCCTTGACTGGACCCTCACAGTATTGGAGACACGCAGATATGGGGACTCTAAATGGTCACCGAATGAACTCTGCCAGGCCTGAGCAAGCACCCTGGCTGCACATGTCCTAAGAATTGGGAATCTCATGACATCGTGAATGTCATGTAAACCCTTAACTTGGTACTTTTACACTTGGCATTTGGACTCGCCTCGGAGAAGTTCAGAGTGCCAGCTGCAGCTATCACCGTGCCCTGAGCACATACCCTCTACCTGCATCTTGCCATTGTTGGCTCTTGAGATTTGCTGATGTTCCAAGAAGCTAGCTCTTTAGACCTCTTGGAAAGGGTGGGATGTAGAAGCCATGAGAGCCAGAAGGGCAATGACATCGGATGACATGGGGGAGGTGTCTGCATGGGCCTGGCACCTTAACTCATAGAGATGTTCAACACCTACTGATGTCTCACTGGGTGACGGGCAGGGTGACCCTCGGAACCCAGAGAGGAGCCCTCGAAGGTCTTAGTCTGATGTGGTGGATGGAACCATCAGCCACCCAAGCCAGACACAGTAGAGTTGGGGCCCACACAGAGTAAGTGCCTGTGCATGGGGGCAGAGCTAAGGGCTACAGGAGTGTCATCCCCATGCTGTCCTTCTATACTTATTTGGATAACTCTTTCCTTAAACTAACAATCAATGATCAAAAAAGAATAAGTGGATCTGAGTTTCCCAAAGTATGGTCACCAGACCCCATGCATGGGCAGGGCTGCAGAGTCCTGGGTCCCAGCCCAGACTGACTAGGTCAGTCTCTCTGGAGCAAGGCCCAGGCATCTGCATTTTTAAGCAACGCTCCGAGCATTCCGACTCAGGTCTGGGAGTCAATGCCTGTGCGACGAGGGGCAACTGACCCAATTCCAAAACTTCCCAAACTGGGGTAGAGCTAGGTGAACTGAGGATTTCAAACAGTGCTAGGAGTCACAGATGTGTGTAGCTTCACTGGCCACCAGACATCCTTGCCCCCTCCTACAAGGTACCTAAGACTACCCTATCTTTCATGATCTAGGCAGGAAACATAAGTGTGGCAATCAACAGCATACAGATGGAGTTTAAAGTCATGGCAGATGAGCCGACTTCCTAGGGAGTGAAATTAGCAAGAGAAGTCCAAAGATTGAGCCCTGAAGCACTGAGGTGAGACCAGTGCCAGGAATGGTGTCTAGCACACAGTAGGTGCTCAACAGATACTAAGTAAATATGAATGAATACATTTCAAATCAACCCGATACAGCTGGTATTGCCTTCATTTTTATATAAGGAGAAATGCCCCTTAACTGAGACTGAATAAATACCTAGGCCTTCAATTCACTATCAAGATCAGCCACGGATTTTTCCTGATCGTAGTTCTTTTACTGTAGCTTACTTAAACCTGTCCCATGCTATGCTAATGTTGTCTGCTGCTGAACATAACAGGCCCACTGCAACCTAAATGCCCCACGCTGCTGCACAGGTGCCTCAGTGTGTGGGCTGCAGATCTGAAGGGTGCGCAGGCTGCTTCTGCCCCTGGAGAGGGGTCCATCCAGCCTGGGCTGAGGCACCATTAGCAGCCACTGACTGCTTCAGCGCTTGTACCTACCTTGACAACACCTGCCCCCGCCCTTGCCTTGGTCCTCACTGTTTTATACCCAGAAGAGGTGGGTCTTAAAATCACATGAACAAACTATTATTAGAGGCCAATGTCACGTGGTAGGCACTGTGCAAAGTGCTGGAGCAAAGAACAAGGAGGTCCTGGCCCTCAAGCTGCTGTCAATCTAATGCAGATGCTTAACCCTTGTCATGGAGGTCTAGTGAAGAATATGCATTTTTTTCTCAGTACAGTGTTTTAAATGCGTAAGTTTACTAAGGAAAACAATTATTTTGAATTGCAGTTATTACAACATTAAAAAAACACAAATTTGTGTTTTAGTAACAACTGTTCTTTATCAGTTCACTAAATAAATCTAGTGGTGGGTCTAAGAACTACTGACATTTTGAAGTAGTGATGAGCATAAACAGCACCTGTGATATCTGTGACCATTGTAATGTGACGTGAAAATAGCTGTCATTTCCACCTGCAACAAGGTCACAGGTGTACAATTACCCTGTTTTGCTACTTCATTTACAATGGGAAGAAGTGGAACATTACAGATAGACATTAGTGAAACTAAAGATTTTTTTCCTGGGTCCAAAAGAAGTTGAAAATATAGAGCTTTACTGGGGTCTTAAACTTTTTCTTGTTGCTTTGTAAAGGCTCTTTATATATTAACCCTTTGTCATACACATTGCAAATATTTTTGCCAGTTTATCCACGCACCCACCCACCTCTGGAAACTTCAAATTTTCCTTTGTGATTTCTGCTTTTGGCACCATGCTTAAAAAAATTTTTTCCACCCCCTCATTACATAAATTCCCACCTAAAGTTTCTCCTAGTGTTTTTATGTTTTTAAAAACATTTACATATTTAAAATATCTAGTCTTGCACGGGGCTCAGCTCTGACTATTATCTTCTACATAGTTAGCCCATTATTGTACTGCTCACTGAAGACTTCATCCTTCTCTAACTTATTTAAACTCAAGCAATTTTTATATGCAACTTTTTCTTCTTAATTTTGAAACCTTCAAAAATATAGAAAGCTACCAGAAGAAAATAACACTGACTCATATGCCTATAAACAGAATTAGCCACTTAACACAACTGGTCCTTTTTTTCCATTGTCAATGACAAAAAAATATTTTTTTGATTTCTAATTACATTTGAGCTTTCCATAAAAACTAGAAAGTATCCAGTAATCTATATATTTTGGAAATCCTACAAATATTGCAAAGTCTTTTTTTTTTTTTCCTTTTTGTCTTTTTTCGTGACCGGTAACGGGATTGCAACCCTCAGTGTCGCATCCGTACCGTGACCGGCAACGGGATTGCAACCCTCAGTGTCGTGCCCGCACCATGCTCAACCAGTGAGCAGACCGGTCTCTATATGGGATCCGAACCCTCGGTGGGAGCGCCGCCGCGCTCCCAAGCACTGCACTCTACCGAGTGCGCCATTGGGCCGGCCCGCAAAGTCTTTTTAAGAGTAGAAAGACCACAGACTTGCATTAAAGTATAAACAGTCAAACTTAAAAACAAAAAATATGTGAAAGGTAAAAATATGTACTATCCGGGCTGGCCCATGGCTCACTCGGGAGAGTGCGGTGCTGGTAACACCAAGGCCACAGGTTTGGATCCTATATAGGGATGGCCGGTTCGCTCACTGGCTGAGCGTGGTGCTAACAACACCAAGCCAAGGGTTAAGATCCCCTTACCGGTCATCTTTAAAAAAAAAAAATATATATATATATATGGGGCCGGCCCGGTGGCGCACTGGAGAGTGCGGCGCCCTGGAGAGTGCACCGCCTGGGAGTGCGGCAGCGCTCCCACCGAGGGTTCGGATCCCATGTGGAGACTGGTTCCCGCTCACTGGTTGAGCGCGGTGCGGGCGCAACACCGAGGGTTGCGATCCCGTTACCGGTCAGTAAAAAAAGACAAAAAGGAAAAAAAAATATGTACTATCCAATAAAATCTCAAAAATATGCTCTGCTCTTGAGCTCCAGGCTATTTTGATAACATTCCAAACATTACATAATTTTGATTTTTTTCTCCCAACTCCTTAGGTTTACCTTTAGGGGATTTAGGGGTACATGTGCAGTCATTTGGGGGTTAATTCTCCCTGATGTTGAATGCCCCGAGTCTTTGCTCTGCTCACCAGAGCATTAAATCTGAAGGCCCAGGAGAGCCGTGCAGCCGGGCTGCAGGAACGATGCTATAAAGTTCTGCATTAAAAATTCATATTGCAGGCTCGCTTCAGAACCCAGCTCTGGCTGAAAGGAGAGCTGACGGGGAAATATGAGACACCCCACTGTCTTTCTGGCAATTGGAGACATTCTTCAACAAATAGCACCTCAGGAAGAGAATGAAAGGGCAAACATGCCACGCAGGAAATCAATGAGTACAATCACCTAGCTCGCTCTTGCTTTCCTATAGGACACTTTTCATTCCCAGTGCTGGTTCCAAAAAGTTTCTCACCAATATCCCAGAACAAGAGCCCCGGACATCCTTGCTGGGTGCCCAGATGTTTGGCACCTTTCTTAATTTGTTTTACACCAACCCAGAGAGCCCCATGTTCTCCCAGCCAGATGGAGGCAGAGCTCTCCTGAACCCTGGAGTCTTTCCAATGTGTGGCTGCCACCTGGGTGTCACAGTCAGCTGGGAGGGGACCACACACTGAACAGCGTGTTCTCGCTTTAAAAAATGGATCTCACAAAAATGTGGCATTTATATTTTAGGAGACAGTGACTCTATGGTTATTAACCTCCAGAGTTGATTTTTAGGAACATATTTATTAAGGCCTTAACAGCTCTGCAATGGTTTGAACTTGGAACTTTTTGCCCTCATATTAGCAGTACCAAAGTAATAACTAATTAAGATTTTTAAATTCAGAGTCCCTTAGGAAGATGATATGACATAAAACAGGGCGTTTTGCTAACACAGCTGCAGCATGCCAACACAAAGAGTAGGTCTTGCAATGCAGATACTGATTCTCACAAGTCCAGCATGGGAAGCGACCCTCTCTGGAGTGGGAAGAGACCTTAAGCAGGGGAAGTAAGCCAGCATGTAGAAATGCACCCAATGATGCAAGGTGCCTTGCAGACAACAGCAGCACTGGCAACCACTGTTTGTGGAAGGCGTGTGCATGGATCCTGTGCCAGGCACTGGCGTGGCATAATTTCATTTTACATATGGGGGAACTGAGGCCTGATTAAGGAAACCAAATGCCCTGTGCAAGGTTACTCAATTCATGGAGTCAGGAATTAAACCCGGGTTCTCATGACCCTGAGAATAGGGTTCTTCCCCACACAGCTCACACTGTCCCCCACACTTGGACAGAGTCCTCTCTGAAGGCCACCTGACAAACAGGCCTTGTTGGGAGACAGTACCAGGACCAGGGCCCCTGGCAGGCGATGGGCTGATGAAGAGCAACAGACTGAAGAACAGGTAGCTCTTGGATCCTGCTCGTCATCCAGTCCAGTCCTCTTGTTCCATTAAAAGTGCTGCCGCCAAGGGAGCAAAGCTTGTTAGGGACACTCAGGGACAGAGCTGGGAACAGAACCCAGGTCTCCTGACTCCAGGCTGCATGCACCTTTCACTGCCTGCTGACTTTTCACCAGGAAGTCTACAAACATCACAGAGCAGAAGTCTGGTGTTGTGGGCCTCGTACCAGTGCTGCTGTGAGCCCCTGGAGCATTCTGGGGTTCCAAAGTCTCTAGTCTAGTGATGGCATAGGGAAGCTACCTAAAGATGCCACAGCCACTGGCAGAATATAAGGCATAAAAGGCCAGCAAGTGCAAAGGGTCCTAGTTTAAAGCCCGTGGGGCAACGAAGGTGGCGTAACAGACAACGCTCCCAGCCAACAGGGAAGTCAACAGTGGCTGTCTTAGAGCACACTTACGGGATGTTATGCAGCATGCCTTATGTTTCCAAGGAAGAAATATTTACAACATGTCAAGTAAAAAAACCTAAAAATCAAAACCATGTATCAGTCCGATGCTATTGGTAAAAATAAAGTGCTGTACAGAAAAAAGACTGAAGGAAATAGGTCAAAATGTTAACAACGATCATCTCTGCCCCGCGGGATCATGAGAAATGATGTTTTATTTTTAAAATCTTTTAGATGTTTCTAAATGTTGTATAATAATAAACACGTATGACTTCTGTAATTAAAGATAATAAATGTCATATAATTAGTTCTCATTGTTTGGGGACTGTTCCATGGAAAGGATGGTTTCTCATTTCCACCTGCCTTCCCCGTCCCTTCATAGGACTTGGTGGGACTCGGTCAGTGCGAGGCGAGTCACTTTCTCCTCTGCCACTCCTGAAGCAAGAAGATGTGCTGTCACCACAACCTGCATGATCAAGACCCCCCACTTCCTCTGGTGAGTCAGAACTTCAGGGTTTTCAGGAACCTTACTGGGGGCAGAAGGCGGTATGACCATTCCAAGCTGGGCCTCCATCCTAATGCTCTGTTCTTGAAGCACTTGAACTCCTAATGGCTCCTGCTTTCTTAGAAGCCAACAGCTTCCTTAGGTTGCCTTTCTAGAGAGGGAACGGCCTCATTGGTCAGGCTGCAGGCTAAATAGAGACCGCTAAGCTCTGTTGTACCCCTGACCCACCTGTTGTCACAGTGAACGCACATGCTGATTTATTAGTTCAACACAACGTACCAGCAACTTTGCTAAGCACGTGGTATGCACAGAGGAGGAGGAAGGCCCTCCTCTGAGGTAGCTTTCAGGCTGTTTGGTAATGTTGTGAAGTTTCTAGGAACACATCCATTATCTTACTCGATCTCCATGATTCTGGGATGCAAAAAGTTGCATATCACAGTGCCCATTTCACAGACTGCTGGATGTGCTATTATCTGCCACAAACTGATGTTTTCCCTCAATAGTCCCCTTACCTATTCTCTTTATCTTTAAACTGTAAGTTTCCCAAGATTTACTTTAACAGTATTTCAGAAAAACTTCAAGGATCTCTTAAAAAGGTAAAATTTTTATAAAAGCATGACAAACTCAGGTGAGTCTATGAATAAGGGTTTTCTCTACAATACCCTCTCAAAGGATGCTGGGTGAATGTGATTATGTATAATCATAAACATGTTTATATACATATATACATGCATACACATATTGTACGTGTCTATGTACATGTACGTGTATGTGTTTTTGTGTAGAGTGAGCCTGTGTATCTGTGTGCATGTCACATCTGTGACCCCCGTCCCACACTCCTTTCTCTGTAGTTCTAGCATCTGACACAGCACACCTGTCATTTTAGAGCAGGCCTCTGGTAAAGATGAGCTGACAGGAAGAGTACTGTTCAGAGGAGGTTAAAATAGCTGCTGCTGGTCCAAAAGCCAAGGAATCGAATTTTAGGTGTGAAGCAAAATACTTGTACAGGGTCAGAAAATTCCAGAAATTCTACAAAATGCGCAAGTGCTTTTGGAGATAACACATAGGAAAAAAAGTCATCATTTTTTTCTTCCAAGTCTGATTTAGTACTCTCTAAGGTTTAAGGGACAGTAGGTTCTTTATTCAAGTCCATATCCTTGAAACCATAAAAGTAGCTGCTTCTCTATTTTTAAGGAAGTTAACCTAACCGGGATAATTACAGCAACCCATACTGGAAATTGATGACTCATCAAAAAGACAGGAAATAGAAAATTTTATATTCTTAAAGGTACAGCAGAAAGACTCCATTTCAGGACACTTAAGTTGGTCTTTTTAAATTCAATCAATCAGGGGAAGCAATCATAATTGCCTATTATCAAAATAGTTCAATGATTCTTAGGCTTAGTCAACTGGACTCTACCCAGAGGCCCAGTATCCTGAGTCTTACATGTGGAACTATAAAAAAATAAAGGAAAGATGGATCTGGTAGGGTCAATACAACAGGGACCTATGGGGTAGGAAAGATGCCTAAAGCCTTTCAGGAAAACTGCCATCACCTGGTCAGCCCTCCCACACAGGTAGTGCTGTTCTCTTACAATGGCTGCACTAGAAGGGACTTTAAAGGACACCACATAGTTTGCACAGAGTACTGGATCTGGAGCCCAAAGGACTAGCTCTGGGCCCTGCTGTGCTCCTGGGGCTGCTTCCTCATCAATGCAGTAAGCACAATAAAAGCTTCCTCAATGATTGCTGGAAAGAGCAAACCAGATTGATACGCGAGCAGGCATTGTGAAGTAGTCCAGAACAATCCGTGTGGAAGACATCTATCCTGTCCATGTTCACCAGCGTGCCAGCTGCATTCCCCACGCAGAGTCCTGTCTTCAGCTCCTGGTTTCCTCCCCTTTTCAAATTCTGTCTTACATACTCTACCAGGACATGGAGTTTCCTATCCCTGTGATGCAGGGCATAGGCTCCCCTAAATAATTTTGATAAAGCCCTAAGCCATGTTATGCTAAAGGAAATCTTCCTTTTTCAGAGCACATTGTGTTTTGTGATAAAACACTGGTTATATACATAATATAAAGAAAATACTCTAAAATTAACCCATGTAAAGTTCTTTGTAAATGTCTCTTTTGTAATGTACTATGTAAGTATGTATATATATATGAGAGGACTATAAAAAGTTCATGGAAAATGTGTATTATGAAAAAATTATGCATGGATTGAATTTTTTTTGCACCAGAATAAACTCATACTAACTTGGTATAACATGTCTGAACAGGATCTAGTTTGAAGCACTAAAAAGTATAAGACATCAGTTTGAAAAGAGCCCCTATCAGAGCAACATGAATTCTGCTAAAATTGAAGCAATAAAAAACCATCAAATTTATGATGAAGCTTGGGCGGAAGAACGGTGAAATCATCGATGCTTTACAAAAAGTTTATGGGGACAATGCTCCAAAGTAATCAACAGTTTACAAATGGACTAGTTTTAAGAAGGGGCGAGACAATGTTGAAGATGAAGCCAGCAGCGGCAGACCATCCACATCAATTTGAGAGGAAAAAAATTAGTCTTCTTAGTACCCTAATTGAAGAGGACCATCAATTAACAGCAGAAACAATAGCCAGCACCACAGACATCTCGACTGGTTCAGCTTACACAATTCTGACTGAAAAATTACAGTTCAGTAAACTTTACATTTGATGGGCGTCAAAACTGCTGCACCCAGATCAGCTGCAGACAAGAGCAGAGCTTTTAATGGAAATTTTAAACAAATAGGATCAAGATCTTGAAGCATTTCTTTGAAGAACTGTAACAGAAGATGACACATGGCTTTACCAGTACGATCCTGAAGACAAAGCACAATCAGAGCCATGGCTACCAAGAGGGGGAAGTGGTGTGGTCAAAGCAAAAGTGGACCAGTCAAGAGCAAAGGTCATGGCAACAGTTTTTTTGGGATTCTCAAAGCATTTTGCTTGCTGACTTGCTGGAGGGCCAAAGAAAGATAACATCTGCTTATTACGAGAGGGTTTTGAGAAGGTTAGCCAAAGCTTTTAGCAGAATAACACCTGGGAAAGCTTCACCAGAGTCCTTCTCCACCATGATAATGCTCCTGCCCATTCCTCTCATCAAACAAAGGCAATGTGGCAAGAGATCTGATGGGAAATCATTAGGCATCCACCCTACAGTCCTGATTTAACTCCTGACTTCTTTTTGTTTCCTAATATTAAAAAATCTTTAAAGAACACCCATTTTTCTTCAGTTACTAATGTGAAAGACAGCATTTACATGGTTAAATTCCCAGGACCTTTGGTTCTTCAGGGGTGGACTAAATGTCTGGTATAACTGCATACAAAAGTGCCTTGAACTTGATAGAGCTTGTGTAGAGGAAAAAAGTTTATATTTTTTATGTTTATCTTTTAATTCCACTTTCTATGAACTTTTTGAAGTCTCCTCGTACAATGTCGCTCTTTGCAAAAAGCATGTAGGCAAGGAACACAACATGGGTAACCTTCATAAATACGGATTTTACTGGCAGAAAAGGTTTGGGAGGTGCAAATTCTCCCAAGACTAACATTAACTATAAAAAATGCAGTATTTCAGTGCAATTCAATATTTTCTTTCACCAAGGATCAGAGCCTCAGCCTATGTGTTATGATGAACGCAAGAAACTGGCTGTATGTGTTGCAACTGAAGCTCCTTTTCCAACCCAGATTCGTGGGGACACAGCAAAGAGGTGGCTGTGGACTTCAGCAAAAATAGGAATTACTGCACTTTTGCCCAGAACACGGGTCACTTGGCTGGGAGGGCAACATTCCTCCTGGAGAGTGTGGCGGTGACCTAAACCAAAGTGCAAGTGAACAGCTGCGGAACACAGGCACGAAGTGAGGGGCGGCGTGGGCGTCCAGGCTCTCTCCGGCTGGCTGCTGCTGCAGAGTGCTGAAAGAAGCCTGTCCACCTCCAAGGCCACTCCAGGGAACCATCTAAATGTTAAAGTCCACACCACTTTGCTTTGCTAAACTCTCCAAGGTAAAGTCAATTAGGGTGCTAAGTCCCCATCTGTTGAAAGAAGTGGGAAGATCTGCATACAGGGTGACTATCTGAGAAGAGGGTACATTTATAACTTTGAAGAAAAAAAAAAAAGCAGAAATAATTCATTTATTTAACCCAGAAACGGTTATAATCCGAAACCCTGCAATCCTCTTACACAACAACTGTTTTGGCAAACCCCCCTATGTTTCAACAAATATTAAACTGTGCCTGCCATTTGTCTAAGGAATCTTGCATTAATAAACATGAAGAGGAACACTTTTACCTCCCACTCTCAATGACAGGACAAAACAAAGACCAGCTGTATTCATCAATGAGGCCTTGTTCTGCACATAAAGTCTAATTACATTTTGCTTCAAGCCTACACATGGAAAACTTTACTGCGCCGTCCCCGTCACAGTCGGCCTGCACTGTCCCAGCTGACGCACAGTGGTGAGCGAGCACAATAAACTGGGGGCTTGGAACAGCCTCGGTGCCTTCGTACTGCAGGCTTCTGTCCAAAACGAGGGTGAGGGATGGTCACCCCAGTGACATCTCCCAGTGACAGACAGGCAACGTGTGCCCTTCCAATCTCATGGGGAGGTGACGCCATCAAGGTTAGTCTTCTCCAAGGCCGCTAATTTCAGAAATGCACACCAAGCCCTGCAGTGGGCTTGCTGGGATAGCTTCTATCTGCCGACAGCTACCTGGGGCCCTCACCATGCGAGGTGCTGTACGCATGAATCTCATTATTCTTCGCAACCACCTGCCGAGTATTATGCCCATAGAACAGGTGAGAACAGTGAGGCATAAAGGTCATAGTTTGGCCAAAGTCATGCAAGTGAGTAGTGGAGCTGAGCAATCCACTTCTGGTCAGACCATCTCCAAAACCATTTTCCATTATGACTCTCCAATTAATTCCCTCCGTCCGTTTTCTGTTGACAAATATTTAAGAATCCCCTCTTTCACAGAGAGAGGAAAAATTGTTTTGAAATGTTTTAAAGACCACTTGTGAAAAGATTTGCCCCCAAGAGGCTTATGTTCGTATGTATTAATGAAAACATGTCTGCTCTAATAAAAACTATGTCGGCTGGACCTGCAGCAGATGGTAAAAGTGACGAACCTTTCCTGGAAAATAAAAGGGGAGAGGAATGCGGAGGGGTAGGGGAGCTTTGTATGGGATCTCCAAGACTGAGGCAACTGCTTTCAAATTTAAAAGAAAGTAGCAATGATCCAAGTATCCAAGGCTATTCTCTATATTTTTTGTGGATTACTTATTCTTGGAACTATTTGCAGTAACTGTTTAGCCCTGGGCTGCCTTTCGTTATTAGCATCCAGTCCATTTCTGATTTGGGAAATGCCCTGCCCCGCTGTGCCCACCTTGTCCATGCAGGTAAATCACTGGGAGCCTCCAGTGGGTCCTCCCACCTGACCTTGCATTTTCACGAGCCTCCTGCAACCCCTGATCTGAGCCCATCTTCCAATCCCAACTCCCACGTCACCATCTTCAGGAAGGCTTCCTTGACAACAACTCTCTCCCTTTGTTCCCACTGTGCCAGAGGCCTTCCATTCCCTTCTCCAGCTCCCCCTCCCCCTGGGAACTGGCCCCGGGGAGTCCTGGTGGCAGGAGGGAGGAGGGTAATCTAAGGGGCTGCTGGTGCTCCTCAGATCCTCTCCCCTCCGAAAGGCCACAGCTCCTCTCAAGGGGGTCTGCACTGTCTGGGTTCCAGTCACCTCTCCCTCCTCTGGCCTGTTCAGACCCAGGGTGGGCACAGCCTGCCAGCAGCAGCCTCTGTGGTTTCCCTGCTCCCTGCCCGCATGTCTGTAAACAGGCTGGATAGCAGACTCTCTTTTGATTATCCCAACGCGAGTGTGTGGAGACCAGTGCCTGTCCTAGCTGATGGCATGGTGCCCTGTCCCTTTGATCATAGCAGTGGCCTGTCCTCCACTGAGCCATAAAAGGCTCAGTATCTGTGCAGCCCAGCACAGGACAAGGCCTAGAGGAGGCCTCCATGAAAAACTGATTATCTTCAAGCCGTGCCCATCACTTACTCAGGTGGGTCTCTTTCTCTCCATACATACCACATCTGGTGGCCCCACTCACCTCCGAGGAAGACAAGAATGTTTCTTCCTATGAGCACAGGAGGGGACCCCACGACAGCTCATGGCCCTGACAGCAGTTAGTGGACAACAGCGACTGTCCTGAGCCAAGCCATTTTTACATGATAGGACAATCGACCCCCCTATTTTAAATTCTATGTTGTATTTACTGTAGTTTGATGAAACTGAGCAAGTAACATGTAGATTTTCATCTATTTGGATTTGGGCGGAAAAATCTTTTTGGTCTTAAAATACACTGACACAATGGGACATGTTAGTCTAGAAATGTTTCTCACAGAGTCTACTCCAATACACACACTTCTCGTAGGATGCCAGCAGGGTCAGAGTTCTGAGTGGGCCAGGAGTCAGGAGGACCAGCCTTTGGCATTCCCTGGATGACCTGGCTCAATTAGGTGACTATCCCAAGATTTAACATTCTTACCTGTAAAATAACAAAGGTGGCTGCCAGGGAATAGCCGGGAGCCAGTGCACCTATGAACAATAACTAGAAAAATACTTGAGACTACAAATCCTCCCCACCATCTTGAGGCACCTTGATGCCATCCTTCGGGGCAGGGTGAGGTGGCTGGGCTGTTCACTGCTAGCGGGTGGTCCTGGTTGAGAAAAGGGAGTCACCCATTAGCAGCAGCCTGGCCAGCAGAAGAGAGTGGGGACAGGAGGCAGACTGTCCCTTCCACCCTGGCTCTGTCTCCCCGTCACTAAATTCCCTACCCGGAGAAGACTTAAAACCTGAGTGGAGAATTTAAGTCTTTCTACATCACGTTCCTCCTCCATGAACTCTGATCTCTGTTGCTTCCTCAGCCTCAACCCCCAAAACAAACCAATTAAGCAAACACAAATGTTCTGCACAGCTTTTAAGTTGCCCAATAAAAAAACAAATTATGAATCTCAACCACGGACCAGTAATCAGCCATCACATGACAAATACAGTGCTTTGCTATCATTTCTCAATAGTTTTATGTTATCAGGCAGTTTCTTTTCCCCAAATGGGTGATGTCCACCGCTAACAGAAACTACCCAGGGTGCAGGGGGAGAGCCTGAGAGGGGACACCACTTCTGAAAGGTGGGCTTTTGTGACATTCTCGAGCAGCAGCTTTCAAAATGAGATCAAGATCTCTAGAAAGCACTACATTTTACAGTGTGCCCCATAACTATGTTTATATTCTCTAGATTTATACATATAATTTTCAATCCATCACAAAATAATATTTAACTTTACTATGAGCCACGTGCCACAGCATTTTCTATCCTATTAGTTTGCTTTCTATTCTATTTTGTTGCCCAACTAGCTGGTCGCCACTCACTAAACTGATTCCACAATCGTGATCTACAGTTTGAGAAACAGTGGCTTAGAGGAGACTGAAGGCTGGCTGCACCAAAGTTTTTTGTTTTCATTCTTTAATATTATTTTTAATGGACAAATCATAATTGTATACATTTATGGGGTACGATGTGATGTTGATATATGTATACAATATGGAATGGTTGAGTCTAGCTAATTAACATCTCTATCAACTTGCTTACCTATGATTTTTTTTTAAAAAGATGACCGGTAAGTGGATCTCAACCCTTGGCTTGGTGTTGTCAGCACCATGCTCAGCCATTGAGCCAACCGGCCATCCTGATATAGGATCCAAACCCAGGGCCATGGTGTTATCAGCATCACACTCTCCCAAGTGAGCCACGGGCCGGCCCTATCTATGATTTTTTATGGTGGGCCATTTGAAATTTCCTCTTAGTTATTTTAAAATATACACTTTTGTTGGTTATAGTCACCCTGCTGTACAAGAGATCTCAAAACTTATTCCTCCTGTTTATCTGAAATGTTGTATAACATCTCCCCATCCCCCAGCCCCTCCAGCCTCTGGTAACCACATTCTACTCTCTACTTTTATGAGTTCAACTTTTTTAGGTTCCACATATGAGAGATTCTGCAGTATTTGTGTTTTTGTGTCTGGCTTATTTCACTTAACATAATGTCCTACAGGCTCATTCACGTTGTTGATAATGACGGAATTTCCTTATTTTTAAACGCTGAATAGTATCTCATTGTGTATACCTACCACATTTTCTTTATCTACTCATCCACTGATGGACACTTAGGTTGATTCCATATCTTGGCTACTGTAAATAATGCTACAATGAACACGGGGATACAGATGCCCCTTTGACATATCGATTTCAATTCTTTTGGATATATATCCAGATAGGGGGTTACTAGATCATATGATAGTTCTATTTTTAGTTTTTGAGGAATCTCCATACCATTTTCCATATTGGCTGTACTAATTCACATTCCCATCAACAATGTAAGATTGTTCCCTTTTCTCCGCATGCTCGTCAACACTTGTCACAAAAGTTCTTTTTAAAGTGCACAGTATAGCAAACTGGTTAATTATAGACATGCAAAATGACAGATACATAAGATGTGTCTATGCCTTTTAAAAAGAGGTGTGGTTTAATAAAAATAAGATAAACTAATGAAAATTAGTGGTCAAATATATCACCACCGAAGTCACTAGGAATTATGTCAACCGGTAAAATGACATGGATAAGAATGAATGGGTGAAGGTATTAGCACGTCACCTACCCATCAAAGTCTTTTAGGGAAAGAAATGCTACAAAGGACAGAGGGATTTAAAACAAATACCAAATGTGACGCATCAGATTGAAATATTACAATTTTTAAGTCAGATTTCCTGAGAAAAACAACCTACTTAGTGCCCAAGCAGAAATAGTTGAAAACAAAGATGACACACGGCAGAAGAGGGGACGCAGACGCGAGCACCGTGGTGCGTCAAGGTGTGGCAGTTGGTGTGGTTTCTGCTGTGGTTACATCTTGGGGTGGGGGGTGGAGAGCTTTTAGGCTGTGGGTTCCGGGTGGAGGAGGGGGCCGCACATCTGCCATCCCATCCACAGACCCAGCAGTGTCTTCAGACTGTGATGCCCCCAGGTGGAGGGAATTAATACTAGAGCTACCGCTTTTCAAAGTGAAATTTTCAATAATTACCATACCTTAGAACTGGCTCATTCTGTACACATGTAGTCACATTTCAGCAACTGGGAGAAGTGGGTTAAGTGATCTGGCGGTGTCCACCAGGATTAGATATGGCAATAAGTCAGCCAGAGACTGACATTTTAGCCTTTGTGCACAAATTTTGTGCTTATGATCCAAATGGATTCTGACCACCAGGGCTAGGTAGCTAAGCTCTCAAGGCCTTAGGCTACTACACAACCCAGAGCAAAGTGTTAAGAGCCACTCCACACAGTGTCCTGAGAGCAGGGGACCCAGTAGCAACCTTAAAGCCTAAGGGCAAGTGTGAGGGGGCAGAGGGATGATGAATACCAGCTCCCCACACACAACAGGAGCTTGGGAGGAGGGGGTGCTGCTCAGAGGCACCCTCTTCTCACCAGTGCCCACCAAGGTGGTATGTTAGTACAGCAGGGGACTTTTATTGCTGGACTAGGGCAATCTGAGAGACACTGCTGCTGGTGGGCACATGGGTTTTCTGTGGGAGACGGGAAGAACCTTCAGAACAGGAAAAAGTGGTTCACACTCTAGCCTGGTACACAGAGGAGGCCATGGCTAGGAGCAATCTCTACGGCTGCTTCACCGTCCCATGACTTATGGCCGTGCTATTTCTTTCTCTCAGGTGTTCTGCATGGGGGGTGGGGGTGGGGCTGGTAAAAAGAGTACATGTGGTGGATCATTCTCATTTTCTTCTGACAAGAGCCAGGTGGGAAGTGCACCTCGGGTGACTGCCTGCTCAAATGTGTCTGTCTCTGCATAGGTACGCCCAGCATTGTAAGGTGTGACAAGAACCAGTACACCTGTGTGGAAATGTGCGCCTTCTGACCCAGGCCTTCCTAAGGGGCTCTGGAAGAAACAAAGGACTCTGGCACAAGTAAAAGTGATGGGATATACCTCCACCAAGCTCCACAAGAAAATGTCCCACGTGTCCCATCTTTTATAAGCTGACTCTTTTCCAAACTTTCTTAGAAAAAGGCATGGCATTGCCTAGACTTCCCAAGAATGAAGGAAAGAAGTTGCAACTGGAAGGACTGTTCAGCGAGCACTTGCCTTGGGTAGTGACCTGATGCAAGTAGCTCATCACACGGGTCCACGCAGCAGCAAAGAGGCCAAGCACCTTCTAAAACCTGCCCCACTTTGCAAAGCTGGTCTTAATGGACTAGCAAAATCAGGTGAGAGCTGACCGAATGCATGCAGATGGAGGAGCCAAGCAGGGACTTACTTTGCAGTAGTTTCTTCATCATATTTGGTTTTCAGGTCGAATAATTCTGTTCGAGTTTTTTCCAGGGCTGAAAAGCAGAGGACATAGAACTGTGATATAAGATACTAATTGTTTAAATTAAATTTAAAAAGGAAAAGTATACAAGTAATGTATTCGCATTCAAAAGAGGCAAAAGGGCCTTGGCTCACTTGGGAGAGTGCGGTGCTGACAAAACCAAGTCAAGGGTTAAGATCCCCTTACTGGTCATCTTTTTTTAAAAAACAAACAAACAAACAAAAAAACCCCAAAAGAGGCAAAGATGACAAAATTACAAAAAATGGAACAGAAAACCCCCAAGCCCCCTTTCATCTCTACCTCATCTCTCCCAAGCACCTCCTAAGAGAGGACCACTGTTAACAGTTTGGTGTATAGATTTCATGTTTTTAAATAGATTTTATAATTAAAAAAAATATTTCCATGCATAATTGCATATATATATATTTTTCTCCGCCTATAAATGGTATGATATTTTTAAAGACTCATCCTTTTTCCCTGGCAGTCTGGCATAGCAATCTCTCTTGTCAGTATATAGGCAATAAAGTAACAATTAGCTCTAGTAACAGGATATCTAGAAATGAAGCTCTGGGGTAAAGAGCTTAGACCGTTCAAATTTTACAAACACCATCCACCCAGTTGGTCTACTGAGAGGCAATTTACATTCCCATCCATACCACGAGTGACTACTTTCCTATACCTTCACCGACACTGGATATTATCAATTAAAAAAATTTTGTTTTCAGTCTGATAGGATAGGCAAAACAATCTTTCACTAATTTAATTTGCACTTCCCTGACTGTTAAAAAATAGCTGGCATTTTCTCAAATGCATATCGGCCATTTGCATTTTTTCTATGATTCCTGTTCAAATCCTTTGCCCATTGTTCTACTGGACTGTTTCAATATTTCTATGGATTTGTAGGCAGTCTCTACATTTTTTGGATATTATTCATTTGTCTGTTAAATTTGTTGTGATTATTTTCTCCCACTCTGTTATTTCTGTTTTAACTTGGATTATAATGTTATAACGTCTTCAAATGTTTTTTCCACACTTAAATATACAGTGCTGCTTCCCTTTCAGGAAGAAAAGAGAAGTTCAAAGAAACTATAAAAACTTTAGCATAACCTTTTTTGGTATCTTTTAAATTTTAAAGGTCTGCTATTACTGTTCTCCTTAACTTCACTCAGGGTAGAAATAAGTTCTTTTTCCTATTATTGTTCTGAATGAACTGTCAGTCCTGACAGTTGGGTGATTTAGATGTGTTTGTTGGAAAAAGAGCAGGAAGAAAGGGTGGCTTGTGGAAGGGATGACAATGGAATTCAGGTCCTCCCACCTCCACGTTCACAACTCAATGTCGGTGACTAATGGGGGAAGCAGCTCATGGGGCTCTCTGAGGCATCTTGGGCGTGGACTTGCTTCAGCTCCCACAGGCTCCCCAGGAGCGAAAGGTGTCAAAGGGGACCTGGCCAGGTCAGGAGACTGACCAGTCTCCCACTTTGGCATTCCCTGTGTCAACTCCACCAGGAAGGAGAGTGTCAAACCTGTTTGCAGAGTTTGAACCTTATGTTCGGCCTCCTGCAGCTTCGAGGTGGTAGACATCTGGGTCTCTTGCAGCTTTCTGAAAAGATAGAGAAATGCAGCCATGTTGGTCACCTTGTTTACCAACTAAAACACACTGTGTGCCTCTGAGCTGGAAGGCACAGCTAGCTGGCAGCAAGCTCACGGTTGGTTGTGGCTCCCGATGCCACATGGACAGTGGGGCCTGCTCCCGGATCTTCCACACCCCAACACTGTAACCACACATTATGTAATGTGAAGTCTGCACCCCATACGACATGACATGTGGTAATTGGTGTAGAAGGTTAGCCTAAATGTAACTTGTTCTTGAAATGGCAGATATTAAAGAGGAAAAAAATATTATCATCATGCACTCATTGTTTCCTGAAGTTAGCACAAGAAGAACGATACATTTCCATTTTGCTGACACAATGAAGGAATCTGCTGGAAGAAAGGATGTATTAAATGGACGTGACAGCTGCTCCAGCTCCGTTACAATGGAATGCAGATGCAGCTGCAATACCTAATGGGGAAATGCGGGTTGTTTCAAACTGCATTCCACATATTTACATTTCCCATGATCTCTAAATGAATTCCCCGGTCAATAAATAGCATTCCCTCTTCCTAATCTGCAGAAAATCTCTAAAAATAAGCTTATTATTTTTACATCATAAGAATATAACACATGCTCTTATAATAATAAAACTGAGAATACAGAAGAGTAGAAATGATGCAGTTAAAAAGAACCACCCGAATGTCCATTACCTATAGAAAAGCACTGCTAATACTTTCATGTATTTCAACAATAAAACTAATAGATGCTCAGAATTTTTAAAAAATCAAATATTACAAAAACATGGATAGTATGTCCTTTCTCTTCCTTGCCTCCATTTCCACTGCTCAGAGAGAGTTCTTTTGTATCTTTCTAAAATGTTTCTGCATGTACAGAAATGTAATATGTAACATACTATAGTTAAATATAAACTAACATGTAACATACCACCATGTAATATAAACTAATATGTAATATACTATGGTGAATCACAAACTCCCTGCCCCTTTCTTTTAATACTAAGGGGATCACAGCACACGCTACTCTTCAGCTTTTCCACTTACCTCCATATTTTGGAAACGTTCTACTCTAACATCTACATAGCTCTTCCTCATTCCTATTAAATAGTCAAACTTAACCAAGCCTTTATTGACACTTAGATTATTTATTGTTTCTTTCCTAAACATTTCCTCAATGATCATTATTTAGATATTGTTATATAATTTTGAGAGTGAATCTGTTGGATAACATTGTAATGGAGGAATGACAATGGTCCAAAGGTGTGAGCAATTCTTTTGTTTTGATCGATATTGAAGAACTTCCCAATAAAAATCTCACCAATTTAAACTCCTTCCAACAATATGTAAGGGTATGTTTGTGCAGCCTACCAACACTAGATAAAATCAAACTTAATTTTTTACTGCGCAGTAAAGCTAAGCATTTCTCTTTGTACTTGCTTATCTCCTCTGTCCATTTTTTTTATAGAGTTGATTTTTTTTTTCCTTTTTGTCTTTTTTACTGACCGGTAACGGGATCGCAACCCTCGGTGTCGCGCCCGCACTGCACTCAGCCAGTGAGCGGGAACCGGTCTCCACGTGGGATCCGAACCCTCGGCGAGAGCGCTGCCGCGCTCCCAAGCGGCGCACTTCTCCAGTGCGCCACCGGGCCGGCCCTAGAGTTGATTTTTTTTTCTTATTAATTTGTAAGAGCTCTTTGTATATAAAGAAAATTAGCCCTTTGTGGTACAAATATTTCATATTAGTTGGTTGATGCTTTTAAAACTTTTTTGTTGTTTTAAAAATCTGCTTTAAATTTTAGATAGTCATATTTACTTAACTTTTCTTGTATACTCAGATTTCACCACGCCAAAATTATTAAAAACAAAGTGCCCAGGTTTTCTTCCAGTAAATATGTGATTTAATTACTAATATTTAAATCCCAGATCCATCTTGATATTTTTGTGTAAAGAATGAGGTAAAGATCTCACTTTATCCCTTCCCCCTAACAGTCAGTCACTCATTTCTTTTAGTATAATTAATCCTTTTACCTAATTTGAAAAGTCAACTTAATAATAATCAATTCCCACGAGTTAAACATCCACACTTTTGTAATGTATGAGTTTGCTGTAGACAGATGTAATCACGCTGTATATAATTTTGTATCATGCATTTCTGACTTCATATTATGCTGGAGACACTTCTCATGTTATTCAGAATTCTGTAACTGTTATCTTAATGGCTGCAGAATGTTCTAGTTAGGGATGGCCCATCTTGTACTCATCCATTTCTCCTTGACAGGGCATTTAAACAGCTTGCATTTCCCCTCTATTATCAACAACACAGTGGGAAATCTCTTTGGTCATAAAGTGCTTTTGTAAGAGGCATTTATGAATATTCAGGGCCAGTTCCACATCAGCTGGGGCAAGGGTCTGCCCATCTTTCAGGGCCCTGGCTCTGTGTTGCTCACTTCTTTCTTGGGGGAGTTGGGCTTGGCTCTGAGGGAGTGAGGACCTTTGGAGGCCATGTCTTAGCAGGAAGGAACACGAGGGCTGCACAGAAGGGTGGGTGCCAGGCTGGAGTCACACAGTCCTAACCTCTGGCCCCATTAGCTGCAAAAACCTGCACAGGTACCTAACCTGTGGCATGGTTTCTCCCTCTGTAAAATGAGATGTTCTGTGCTGCAGACCCATCTTTGACACCCAGTGAGAGAATATACTGAGAGTGCCTGGCAAGCATCTGAAGCAGAGTGGGCACTAGTGAGTGGGAGCTGGCCCTTTTCCTCTTTTTAAATGAACCCAGCTTCATAGCACACCCAAGAGGCCTTCGTGAGACACGCGGCATCTTTGTGGAGCCTGCGCTGGAGAAGTCTGAGGCATACAAAGTCAATGTGAAACAGCACAACAAAACCCCACACCACCCAGGATCAAGCCTGGCCCCTTACTGCAACCACAAATTTAGAGCCTCCTGCTAATGGCAACACACATTTCTTCAGGCTAGGATTAAAATTTAGTATCTTAATTTAAC
Organism: Galeopterus variegatus; assembly: GCF_000696425.1. Classification (NCBI taxonomy): domain Eukaryota; kingdom Metazoa; phylum Chordata; class Mammalia; order Dermoptera; family Cynocephalidae; genus Galeopterus; species Galeopterus variegatus. The sequence continues at coordinate 273,032 of NW_007726275.1, read as the reverse complement.
CAAAGAATTCAAAAAAAATCCAACTAACACAGTTGGAGTTGGTAAGCTGAATGATCCTTACAGTTTTTTTATAAGAAATCTAACTTTCATTAAATCGTCCCACTAGGGAAATACCAACTCATTATTTGTGGGAAAAGTTTTGGGTAAACTAAGCCATTAGAAATGTAAAGCTCACATCAGTTAGATGGTCCGTTAACATATTTTACTGATACCAACCCCCTAACATATGAAGCACTCCACAGGAACGAAAAGCAGCAAAACCAAACAGAAAAACTAAGGGTATGTGTGAGTGTGTGACGTTAAATATCAAAATTCATTTAAGAAGGCCAGAGGAGCTCAGCGTGCGCCCAGGGCTTCCCCCAGAGGACACACACTGGGAGATGGTCTTTCCTCTCTTGTCCTAGCTCAGGTACAGCTGCCAAGTGCCAACTTCTTATGTTAACGACACCTACCTGTGCTCAACCTCTGGACCCGTAGGGCTCCGACAGACATCCTCTGGCCTGACACGGGCCATTGATAAGGAAGGATTACACACTTCCCTCAAAGTCATCTCACAAATGAAGAATAAAGGAACACCTTCATTTTCAAACAAAATTTCGCTAGAGCCCTTAGGATTTCTGTTTACAACCTGACTTTATTTTACAGATAGCTTTTCTAAAATACCTTACAATGTGAAGTTCACAGGTAAAACACCTTGTCAGTGTGTGTGCACCTGAACACATGCTCACCTCTCCTTTTCTGCAAAGTCATTTTGTAACTTTTGTTCCTTTTCAAGAGCGATAGTCTCTGCTTGGTTCTTCAGAGTCTGTTCATATTCTCGGATTTTCTCTTTAAGTGCTTTTATCGTAACCTCTGCAGAATGAAAGAAAAAAAACTATGGTAAGAGAAGCCCAATTCCATGTGGCTATACACACGAGGCTATCGTAACTTAGCAGGATTGGTGTGTTTTAAATTTTAGCTCTTCAACTCTGACACAAAATCAATGGTTACGAGTCCCTTCAGAGACCTTCTACTCCCTAAATGTTAAATTGAACTTTAAACGTTTAGGTTGAGGAGGATCAATGGATTTTGCTGGGAAGAAGAGCTATGGTTTCTCTAGAACTTAAAAAAAAAAAAAAGAGGGAGGGAAAAAAATCAATGGTAAAATATAATATCATCTTATTGATGAGTCTTAAATTAGTCCTCTACTGAGAGAAGATTAATGAAGTTTTAGTGTGGGTTTTAAGTACTTTCTTGCAAAGGAAACAGTTCATAATTGTGTGCACATTTGGGAAGAAGCAGTCATGGCAGGGTCAGGTACATAGACCGCCCTGGGCATGGGCTGCAGCTCTGCAGTGTCACAAATGATGGGAAATGTGAGGTGCTAAGTGGATGGACTGCACGGGAAGGGGCCCACCCTGGAGCTTGGTTGCTGGGAGCACCCTCCCCCCAGGCCAGAGACCCTGGATAATGTGCACTGTGTGTACAGAGCAGATGGCGCAGGGCCTGGGGACAGCTGCTTGGGTGACTGGCGTGTGGCCTGGAAGTGCCTTGGAGTACAGCATGACAGGCAGGGGCGTGGACGGCAGCACTGGCCCAGGAAAGAGGCCCACAGTGCTCAGCACTTCAAGGCGAAGGGCCCCTGGGGAGGCAGGGCTGTCCCTGGAAAGCCCAGTCCCAGACTGCTCTTGGGAGTGCTCCCCCCCTGCCCCCCACTGCATGTTCAGCTGCCCAAACTGGGAACATCAAAGCAGACTTGATGAATGCAGCAGGGTTCTAACTCAGGCCCGTGGGTGGCTCCCGGCAGGATTGCTCTACCCCTGACCTCCTACAGACACCCCTACGCCACTCTGAGAGCCAGACGATCCATGGCAGGAGGACTGTGGCCCCAGCCCTGAGGAGAGTGGAGCTCTTGGGGGAGTTAGCTGCTACTGCGGGCCCATCTCTTACTAGGCAATGCTGGGTTTCTTTGTGTTCCCAGCCCCTGGCGCAGGCTGGTGCTCAGGAAAGGGCTGTGGCCCGAGTGAATGAAGAGGCCAGGGCTGGGCAGGCCAGGGCGCGGCCCAGACAGGGCTTGTGGCAACACCGCCCGCCAGGCGTACGTGCTGGTCAAGACAGGATTACATGGACTGGGAATCTAGTACCCACGTGGCTCAGTAGACACAGGCTACAGGGTCTCTCGTTCAGAGAAAAGACCGGCCCCAGAGGGCTCTCCTTAGAGAGATGGAATAGAAACTGACGACCCTGTCGGGGCATCTGCAAGAAGGATGGGTGCCTTCCTACCTTCTGGGGTGGTGGTTTGGGCCTGGAGGGAGTGCTTTGTGATAAAATGATCAGTGATATATGACTCTCACTCCATACCCACAGGGCCAAGTTAGGCAGAGAGCAGGATACTTCCAAAGTGGATCCTTGACAGGTCAAGCAGCTGCGTTGTTCTTCCAAGTTAACGGTCTATGTGACTGCATAAACAGACAGCTTTTTTGCCTTCAATGATTGGTTGGAAATATCTGTGTGGCACCTGTAACCGAAGACTCGTTCCAACAGGGCTTCCAGGTGTGATATATCTGTGCTTCTTCCAGGGAGTACGGGGTACTCCAGTGTGCTCCCGCTCTGTGCCTGACGAGGTCTCTTTGCCCCGCACACCCAGGACAGGTTGCTCACTGACTGGCTGAGCCCAAGCCAGGGGCCGACTCAGCCTGGAGTCTCTGGCCCTACTCTGGCACCCAGGCCTGCATCCAGGACATTCACTGGGTGTCTGCAGGTCCCCTAGACACGTGCAGGTAAGCAGGGGGCCCCACGTGCTAGGTGCTAATCAGCTGTGCCTGAGGCTCAATTTACTCATCTTTAATGGAGGGGGGTGGGTGTAGCACACGATAGAAATCCCTCTCCTGCTCTAACTTTTTGACCATCTATACTACGACTGTGATGATTAAAACAAGTGATGTGTACCCCCCACCATCCAAATTATGATCATTCTTTTTTTTTTTTCTTTTTTGTCTTTTTTCGTGACTGGTAACGGGATCACAACCCTCAGTGTCGCGCCCGTACCGCGACCGGCAACGGAATCGCAACCCTCGGTGTCGCACCCACACTGCGCTCAACCAGTGAGCGGACCGGTCTCTATATGGGATCTGAACCTTCGGCGGGAGCACCGCCACGCTCCCAAGCACCACACTCTACTGAGTGCGCCACCGGGCCGGCCCAAATTATGATCATTCTTTTTTTTTTTTCTTTTTTGTCTTTTTTCGTGACTGGTAACGGGATCACAACCCTCAGTGTCGCGCCCGTACCGCGACCGGCAACGGAATCGCAACCCTCGGTGTCGCACCCACACTGCGCTCAACCAGTGAGCGGACCGGTCTCTATATGGGATCTGAACCTTCGGCGGGAGCACCGCCACGCTCCCAAGCACCACACTCTACTGAGTGCGCCACCGGGCCGGCCCAAATTATGATCATTCTTTTTTTTTTTTCTTTTTTGTCGTTTTTCGTGACTGGTAACGGGATCACAACCCTCAGTGTCGCGCCCGTACCGCGACCGGCAACGGGATCGCAACCCTCGGTGTCG
>NW_007726275.1:193918-268508 GCF_000696425.1 Galeopterus variegatus | reverse complement strand
GTAAGCAGGGGGCCCCACGTGCTAGGTGCTAATCAGCTGTGCCTGAGGCTCAATTTACTCATCTTTAATGGAGGGGGGTGGGTGTAGCACACGATAGAAATCCCTCTCCTGCTCTAACTTTTTGACCATCTATACTACGACTGTGATGATTAAAACAAGTGATGTGTACCCCCCACCATCCAAATTATGATCATTCTTTTTTTTTTTTTTTTTTTTTTTTTGTCTTTTTTTCCTGTCCGGCAATGGATCACAACCCTCAGTGTCGCGCCCGTACCGGACCGGACCAGCAACGGGATCGCAACCCTCGGTGTCACGCCTGCACCTCACTCAGCCAGTGAGCGGGAACCGGTCTGTATGTGGGATCCGAACCCTCGGCGGGAGTGCCACCACGCTCCCAAGCGGCGCACTGTAGCAGTGTGCCACCGGGCCGGCCCAATCATCATTCTTATTCTGGGAAAGGAGGAGAGGAAAATGATATTTTCTGAGAGGTTGGAAAAATCTGTTATCAATAAATAAAGAGGGGGAAATTTCTGGAAAAACAACGATGCTCAGTAAGCAGTGGATACTTACTGAGTGCTAAGTGCTCCGCATACATACACTCCTCTAACCCTCCAATGACCCTGCATGGTCTAGATGAAAATTGCCACCCCCAAGAGACTTTTGACAAAGTGAGGGACCTTGCCCACAGTCACACAGCAAGGTGGTGGCAATGAAGGGATTCAAACCAGGTCTGTCTGCCTCTGGAGCCTTTGTTCTTAAATCTTGGACTATATAATGCATTTTAAAAAGCCCCTCAGACAAGGCCTTTGGGCAGAGAACATTCCACACTCATTTATGGTTCCTGGTCAGCCACTGTGCAAGCCACCAGCAGCTGGCAGGAGAGGCACTGGTGACACAAGGAAAGGGGAAGAAAACCCTGCACAGCCCCTAGGCCCACCTGTGCCATCCTCCAACAAAACAGAGGCCAACTGAATAAGACACACAGAGTAGAACTGTCAAAATTAGATGCCAGATGTCACTGGAAAACAAAAACAAAAAACCCCTCCTTTCAGGTAGTGCTCCCATGAAAACCAGATGTGCTGACAGGGTACCCTTCACCTGAGTCCTGGGGTGATTCTGACAAGGAACGGTTCCGACTGGGAGAAGGTAGAAGCTTTTCTCAGAGGGATCACAGCCTTAAGCACACCACCTCTTTCAAGCAGAACAAAGCTGTCCCTTCCAGTCCCAAAGGCTCCCCACTCTCTCTGTGGAGCTGGATTGAGGCCTGGCTGGCCTGAGGGCTTGAGCACACCAGTGACCGCAGGGGGACTTGCTCAGAGACCCCTGAGGGGAGGGCCTCCATACAGCTGTCCTCACAGCCCAGGCCTGTACCTTCTGGCTCTTCCACATCATCTCAGTCTCTTTCTGGATCCTTTCCATGGACAATCCCTCCTCCTAAGTCTGTCCCAATGTTCTTAAAGCCAAAGGATGCTTTTAAACATCTCCTTGATTAACTCTTCATCAAGCCCTCGAAGCACATGAAGTAGAAGGTCATGTGGAGAAAGTAGCCAGGTGAGCTCTTCTCCTCTCATCTAATTCCTCACCCACATCCCCAAATAAAAACAAACAGGCTGAACTGTTACTTGGAACTGGTTGAAAAACGTGCAGCTGCTGTCAGATGGGGCTGCGGTCTTCCCCAAGACAAGGAAGCCACGAGACTCCAGCATTCTGAATAACCTGGATTTCAGGTATAGGAGACATTTCTTTGTTCTTCCCTAACAGGAACAACCAGGCAACCTCTGCCCTCTCTGTCTAGATGACGGCTGGGCAACCACACCAAGAGGTTGTTTTCCTTCATTAAATTCATAATGAATAGGCTGCTCCAACAAGGAAACAGCACTGCTTAAGCATGCAGCCTTTAAGGACGCGTCTGAAGGCTTAATGTATCGGCAGCAATTATTAAATGACTTACTGTGTGTGACCCTTTGATCATAAGCTGGCTCTCTGACAGGTGTCGCCCAGAGGCAGCACATCAGTCTTTGAAAAGGCAGATCCTATCACATGATGATTCAGGAAGAATTCTCAAAGAATCCTGATCAGTCTCGTCAAAGGGCAATAAAATCACATGTAGTTATTGTGCAGAGGAAAAGTTTCACTTCTAAATAGCTAAGCATTATTATTATCTCTCTTTAACGATTCTGAGTCTTGCCCCACCCTGACTTTATGACGTGTATTACAATTAGAGCTAGTTTCAACAGTTTGGGGAAGGCAATTAAAAAAAAAAAAAAGTAAAAGAAAAAAGAAAGAAAAGTGAAGACTGTATTTTCCACCAACCTTGATTTTTCACCTCTGCGAATTCCTTGTTGTACTCTTCAAGAGTTTCCCTAAGTTTCTGGTTCTCTGTTTCGATGTCGTGCAGGCGCTGCACTTTGAGCTGGAGCTGCTGCCCGAGATCCAGAGCTGGCGCTGGGTCTGCATGACAGGAAAATGCACATCAACCCTTTCTGGACCCACATGTGCCACATGCATAGCATACAGAGGCCCGAGGCAGGTCTCCCGGGGTGTCTGGGAAGCCAGCCTCCAGCAGGCTCCCTAGGATGGAGATAGCCCTCCAGATGTCAGTCCCAAGGCTCCCGTTGCCTCGCCTTGTTCTGCACAGGCCTGGGAGTCCCCTGGCAGGTTGGGGTCCTTCTCTGATGCTTTACAAAGGAAGGACTCACCTCAGGGTCTTCAACTTGTGAAAATGGGGTGGGAATAGCCAGTGGGGCTCACTGCTAATTGCCAACTGCTCTGGAATGGTGTGACACTTTTAATGATTTTCATTATTGGATTGATAAGAAGAGAAGTACACGTGGCTGTGGCAAGGGAAGGAGCCCCAGGAAAATCAACCATGTGCCTAATGCCGGATTTGGAGGATGAAGAGTCCGCAGAAAGGTGCCCATAAGCTTACAGGTTCCAATATGAAGCTGGAATTATAAAATCCAGTTATCAAGTTGGAAATAACACTTGATACTCTCAGAGAGTCACACAATTCATAGGACACTTCATGGACATTGTCTCATTTAAGCCTTGCAACGATCCTGGGAAAGAGATGTGCGACACTATGTTCCTTTCCCAGAAGGGGACACTAAGGCTCAGGAACTCGCCCCAGGTTACCTGGTGAGGCACAGAGAATGCGAATCCAAGTCTGTTAACTCCACGTGACCATTCTGTACAACAAGGAAGATCACCCGACAGAAGAGGAGATAAACCCTTGGGCTTTATAAGAAGCCACCCCGTTTCAGGACACTGTCACTTTTCATCACAATCCCCTTTACTAATGAAGGATATTCAGAAGAGTCAGGGGTTAGCAGCTGCTGATCCGAAGCCTGGAGAACCCTGTAGAAGCACAACTGGTGACCCAGCACACCCCACTGTGGGTCAGCAGGTTGGCCAGCCAGGAGGCCGCCATGCTCCTGATTATAACACAGAGAGCTGAGCAATGTGGGCAGAATAGCATCTGGGTGAGTGGTGTGAAGTCTTGCAACCAATTCAGTGTGATACCTGCCAGAATCCAAAGTTAGAGATCGTGGACATGGAATTTATGGTACTGACTCTCAGCCTTCGCATTTACTGTTAATTCAGCCTAAGAAGGAGAGACATTCAGTGTTCATCTGCATCAGTTCCATCTTTATTTTTCCTCCTGCTGCCCAAGAGGCAATTATAATTCACCTGCTGGGCACCAGAGGAGCACTTCCTCTGAAATTCTCAGGCCCCGTCAGAGAAGAATACCCAAGTTCACAAGGCTTAGAAAGATTATTGAATGTATTTCTGGCATGGGCGCCAGCATCACTTGTGAGATGGCTGCAGAGATTTAGTCTCCTGTTGAGGAATTCTAAACACCAAGCACCATGGATCAACAAGGGTATATATTCAAGAGCTCACTTAATTTTCAAATGCCAGAGTCATTAATTTTTTAGACCACCCTTGGTTCCTGGAAATGAGGGCTAGGTCTACCAAGCCGCAGTTAATGTGTCCAACAAGAGCCAGGAACTCTTTGAGATGCCAACATCTTTGCAGAGTTTACAAAAGACAGGCCCTGTGATATGTCGAGGGCAGTGTCGGCAGACCCTGCGTGCTGGGGCCTGACACCAATGCTGTCCATCATGCCAAACCCCTGGCTGCTGGGCATTTATTCTGCATGTATACACAAGTTTATGCCAGCATCACTTTCTCATTTATGACTTTTCATTATTATTTTAATCAGCATTAAAATATTTATGTTAAATTAGATTTCAAAAGCTATTTTGGGGAGATGGTTCTTTGTAAGCAAGAGTAGCTATAACACAAAAAACTGAACTCATCAGAACATTACAGGTGCAGGTTTTTTTTTTTTTTTAATTTCAGTATCTTCCCGGGATATCTCCCCAGCCTCTCCCTTCGCCACCTCCATGGCCTCATGGTGGGCAAATGACCTCACAGAAATGAATGGTACAGCCACAACCTTCGTAGAGAACTATAATCTGAACCTGATAGAGAGGTCAGGGAAGGGGGCAGGAAGGATCCACCTCACTCGCACAAAATTCTATTCCCATTCGCTCATATGGCTTCCCGGCACAATTGCCAGCACAAATTATGTTTTTAAAGAACTAAACCAGTATACTGCCCTTCATCCCTAAAATTTCTCTCACCAATGTTTCCAGTCCATTCCTTTTAAAAGGCTGGGACCCACTATGTCTGCACCAAATAAAAAAGAGCTTCCCTCGTGCGATTCAGTAAAGAATCCAGTGACATAGAAAAGTAACATGCACATTATCAAGTGAAGAGCAACTAGACCTTTAGACAAATTTTCAGAGCATTATATTATAAACGAAAATTCTGGCAATCTCATGATTATTCATTATGGCATGTATATTTAATTTAACACTATTAAAGGTTAATGCCTAAGTAGCAAAACCAGTCACAGAATAAAGAATGAACTGGATGTTCAAACATCTCTATGCATTAAACTTCAAACTTTACTACAGTACAGCTGAATGACTCAATGCCTACAGCATTTGAATATTGTTTTGGGATATGTAAAAGGCACTGCTAAAGTACCTCTTAGGCTTAATTTTTATTACTTGTATTAAAGGAGCAGCTAATTACCACATGACAATATAATGACTCTAGCATGTTTGGGCTAGAGACCAAAACAATGAATTTCAGCATGCCAAACCCCAACCTGCATGTTAATCTGGGGAAATCATAGCTTTTTGTCTCGTTAATGATTTCCAATGCCATTTAAACCACACATACAAGTATTGTTAGCTCTTATTCTGAATGTCAGAAGCCTCCAATCTCAGCAGGTTAATTAGAGAACTGTCTGGGAGGTGAGAGAACACACCCATACGTGAAACAGGAACACACCAAATCCTGTAACCTGTCTTCCCAGCCTCCTCCAGTTCAATGTCCTCTACTCCATCCACCCAACAAGACAAACTTGCAAAGTGTTCTACAATCATCTAATAGTTAATTCCTAAAACACTCTTTGAGATATTATGTAGCTCATTATGCAACACAGGACTCAAAGAATGTAATTATAATAAATAACAATACCATTGCCTATATTTACTCAGCACCTTTTCCTAATTTCGTGTAACGTTATCTCATTAATTCCAGCCACCACAGTCAGAGGTTGGGGGAGGGTGCTCTGTACATGTGTCAGGTGCTGGCATCTCACCCAGGGACACAGTGGGGAAAGAAGACGGCCAGGCAGAAAGGTATGCAAAAGTCTAATTATGATTTCTGCTTCCTGAACCAGCAGCCAACAAAATTATACTGTCTCTTCAAGTACTAATTTAACAAGTATTTCCCAAGCAACTTCTGCTCTGGGAAAGGCCCAGGTTAGGCACTGGGATGGACACTTGGCCAAGTCAGCAGGGACCAGCCTCACAGAAGAGATAAACCATGTATACAAATAACAAAGTTAAAGCAGGAAAGGCCAGCATGAAGATCAGATGGTAGAAGACCACTCCAAGACAGAGAAACTGGGAAAAATAGTTTTTTTTTTAAAAAAAAAAAAAAGAAGAGGTGGTACTTGAGTTGTCCCCCGAAGGACACACAGGATTCAGGTGTGTGGAACCTGTGGGGAGCCAGCCCATGAGGAAGACACGGCAGGCAGCAGAGCGTGGAGTGGGAACAGAGCATGCAGGCAGCTGCCTGCAGCCTGTGTGCATACTCTGTGGCCTCAGGCTGTGCCAGCTGCTGAGGGGATACGTGGTGGACAGGACAAAATCTCTGCTCTCAAAGGCTTAATATTCTCCTGAAATGAGGGAGACAGACAATATGTTCAAGAACAGCCAAGCATGAGAGAGGAAGCAGGGTGTGTATGCCAGGAGTCGCCAGTAGGAAGGGGAAGGGGTCCTAGAGACAGGGACAGGGAAGGCTCTCTGAGGAGATGAATGGGAAATGACTCTGTGAGGATTCACTGGAGGCAGAGGCAACAGCCAGTGCAAAGGCCCCGAGGTGAGTGTGAATGTGCATTTCAGAGCACAGAGAGAAGCCCATGTGGCCACACTGAGGAGAGGAAGAGTGGTCACAGAGGGGAAGCTGTGCTCAAGGATTTAAGAAAAAACATGAATGTGATAAGGAGAGAAATAGAAGATATAAAGAAGAATCAAACTGAATTATAGACCTGAAAATACAATGTCTGGAATGAGCCAGAGGACAGAATCTGGTTCACTTCTACTCCTGTAGGGAAGCTGTCAGAAGAAGAGGGCTTGTGCAAGACAAGCCATGGGGGCACAAGAAGGGAACTGCAGGACTTCAAACGCCAGAAAGGTGTTGGTTTTCTATTGGCAAAAGTATTTAAGAGTTTTAAGCTTAAATATGAGCTATGAAATTTTCTTTAAGACAGCTAAGTGTTTCAAATTAGCTGCCCTGTTCTGTGATGGTGAATAGCTATATCAGTAATATGCTGCCTGACAGACATCTTTGAAAAAATAAACAAATAATCTATGTCTTTGAAGTAAACATGGTGCTTTTATAGTTGGTGAGGAAAAAAACTTACTCCATTAAAGAAACTTATGCTGTAGTGACAGCATTTTAGAAATGGATATTTGGGAAGGCTACCATCATCATATATACTTATGGGAAAAGACAACATCTTCTATAAAAATGTCTCAATACCTTACATCACAAGAGGGAGTGCAGGGTAATGGATTAGAGTGTGGGCCAGACTGCATGTGTTTGAATCCCAGCTCTGCTACTTATTGGTTGTGCAATCCTGGAGAAGTTATTTAACTTCTCTGTAACTTAGTTTCTTCATCTATAAATTGGGCATAATAATTATGCCTCTATCATGAGGTTGTTATGAGAATTAACTTAGAAAATTACCAGGCACAGAGTTAATACTCAATAAACATTACCTATTATTATTTACCAACTCAAGCTTGACTAAATATTTGCCAAAGAAGTTTTAAACCACTTGTTAATAATATAAAAAATATAACATCTTCTGACTAGTTTAGCAAGGAAAATTGAATATCAAGGAAAATGCAAATATACTAGGCCAGTTTCTACAAACACCTTCGCATAATTGGTACACAGGTTTCAAAAATATAAATCATATTTTTTTAAAAAAAAAAAAAACAGCCAGTGATGCACCTCTTCAGTTTGGATCTACATATTGTTGAGCTATCTTCTCCAGCCGTTTATAATAGGCATTAAAATCAAGAATCAAAATTAACAAAATTTGGAGACTTTGCTTTTGGCCATGACTGATTCACTGGTACTGGACTTACCCTCTGGCCATAAACAACTAGAAAAATAGGGAAAATATATGAAACAACCATTTACAGACATCCGACAACCGACAGAACCGTGATCCCTGAGAGAAAGAAAACAAATGAGGTGAGCCCCACGATCACCCATTCTTCCAGGAAGAGCTCTCTGGACTGCAGCACAGGGAAGGGGGAACCCAAGCAGAGCATAGTGGTCTTCCTGGGTTGAGAAGACAGAGATCAGAAGACTGGGAGGCTGTGGCAACTGGAATTTGCAGCACAGAGCACAGAAAAGGGAGAACATGTACAGAGAATGAGCTACAGAAATCTGCAGAGGGGTATTCCAGAATCTGTTGCTAAAAGCTAAGGTGTGTGTGCCTATGGTCACTGCAAGGAAGGTGTAAGCTGAACAACTCCCAGAGTCCACTGAGGGTTGGGAGACTTCCAAGTTACAAATAGCCCGAGAGGAGAGACTTGTTGAAGAACAAGGGCACTCAGTAAAGACATGAGAACTGCCACACTAGAGTAGAGGGCTAAACTAATCTTAGATTCTAGTCCAGACCTACCCCCAAAAGCTAAAAACAAGCCTCAGAATTATCAAGCTGATCTGCAAGCAATTTAACTGCCTGCCCAAACAAACTTCAATACTACAGACAAACTTCAACACTCTTAAGAAAGATGACAAAATCCAGACAGTTAACATTCACAATGTCCAACATCCAACCAAAAATTACTAGACACACAAGGAAGCAGGATAATCAGGGGGAAAAAATCACTTAATAAAAACAGAACCAGAAATGACAAGATATAATGAAACAAATAGACAAAGACTAAGACAGCTATTACAAGTATGCTCAAGGATTCAAAGAAAAATATAAACACAATAAGGAGAGAAATAGAAGATGTAAAGAGAAATCAAATGAAATTCTAAAGCTTAAAATAAAATATCTGAAATAAAAAAAATTTCACTAAGTTGGTTTAACAACAGATGAGATAGACATTGCAGAAGAAAACAGAAAAGTGAATTCCAACACAGTCAAGGAAATTGTCCTAATAGAAGCAGGAAGAGAAAAGATTAAAAAAAAAGTTATTAAACCTCAGCAACCCATGAAACAAAATTAAGTAATCTAACATACATGTCCCAGAAAGAAATAGTACCAAAATCTTCCACATTAGGTGAAAGCTATAAGCCTAAAAATTCAAGAAAGTAAATAAACTCTAAGCAGGATAAACACAATGAACACCAATAAGCATAATCAAATTACTGAAAATAAGAATAAAAACTTAAAATCCTAAAAGGCAGAGGGGAGGAAAGACAAGAATGACTGAAGACCTCCTGTCAGAGACAGCCAGTCCTGAGAAGGAAAAAAACAAAAACTGAAACCAACAACAAAACAAGTTTATACCCAACAAAAAATAGCCTTTAAAAATGAGGGTGAAAAAGATTTTTTTTTTTTCAGATTAACAAAAAAATGACAAAATTCATTGCCAGTGCACATGCACTATAAAAATTGTTAAAGGAAATTCTATAGACTGAAAGAAAATGATGACAAGTGGAAACCTGGATCTACACAAAAGAACAAATAACACTGGATATGGTAAGTATATGGGTAAGAATAAAATAGTTTTTCTCATTTATTTTTAAAAATTGACTACTTAAAGCAAAAATAATAACAATGTACTGTAGGGTTATAACATATGTAGAAGTAAAATGAATAACAATATGCAAAGAACAAGAGGGAGAAAATGGAAGTGTATTGTAAGATTCTTACATTGAATGTGAAGTGGGATAATATTATTTGAAGATATAGTGTGAAAAGTTAAAGATGCTTACTTTACACCATAAAGTAAATACTAAGAAGGTAAAGAGTTATAGCTAATGATTGGGGAGATAAAATAAAATCATAAAAAATACAACAATTAATCAAAAGAAAGCAGGAAAAGTACAACAAAAAAACAGGTGAGACAAATAGAAACGGTAAGATGGTAGACTTAAATCTAACTTTATTCATAATTACATTAATGTAAATGATCTAATATTCCTGTTAAGAGGCAGATTGTCAGACTTGATAAAAGAGCAAGACATAGCTATTTACAAGAAATACAACTTAGCAATAAAGGCACAGATAGGCTAATAGTAAAAGGATAGAAAAAGATATAACGTCAAAATGCTAATCAAAAGAATGCTGGGGGACCTATATTAAAATCAGACAGAGGAAATGCTGTGGACTGAATGTCCCCCCCAAACTCACTGAAGCTTGCACTGTGTCCCCCAAGTTTTAAATATTAGAAACTTAGCCACCACTGTGACTGCTGAAAGGGTGGGAAATCCTATTATGGTAATTGAAAAGAGGGGCCTTGGAGAGGTGATTAGATTGTAGTACCATGCCATAGTAAATGGATTAATAATGGTGTGGTTCTGAGGGCTTTAAAAGGAGAGTACACAAGAGGTTAGTCTCTCTCTGCTTCCACCATCCTGCAATGTGAGACCCCTGGGTCACTGTCACCACCACCAGATGTGTTCCTTGGACTTTGGACTTCCCAGCCTCAGAAACTGTAAGCAATAAATTTTTTCTTTTAGTATAAATCACCCAGTTCCAGGTATTTTCTTATAAGCAACAGAAATAGATTAATACAGGAAACTTTAGGATAAGAAATATTACAGGAATAAAGAAAATCATTGTATAAACTTAAAAAAGAATCAAATCACAGAGAAGATATAACAATCTTAAAGGTATACACACCCCAAAACAAAGCTTCGAAACACACGAAGCAAAACCTGACAGAACTGAAAGGAGAAAAAGTCCACAGTAATAAAGATTTGAAAACTCCTTTCACATTAATTAATAGTACAATTAGATATAAAATCATTATGTATACAAAAGACTTGAAGAACACTGTTAACCAACCTGAGCCAACTTTTATGGGGTCAATATACAACAACTACAGAATACGCATTCTCTTCAAGAGCACACAAACATTTATCAATATAGAACACACACAAGGCCATAAAACAAGTTTCAAGAAACTAAAATTGAAAACTAGGAAAAATGAGAAAAATCAAAGCAAACAAAAGCCCGTTCTCAAAACTATATCATTAAAATCAATAAGCTGCTAGCCAGACTGATAAAAAAAAAAGAGAATTTGCAAATTCCAAAATCAGAAAATGAAAAAAGGGACATCACCACACATCTTAAAGATATTTTAAAGATAATAAAATATTATAAAAAACACTGTGATAATTTACATGAGATGGACCATTCCTTGAAAAATTTCCAAACTACCAAAACTGAATCAGAAGAAATAAAAAAAAAGTCTCACAGCCTATTAAAGAAGTTAAATTTGTAATTAAAAACCTTGCAACAAAGAAAATCCAAGGCCCAGATGGCTTCACTGGTGAAACTTGAGAAGTTTTAGGAAGAAATAATGTCAATCTTATCCAGATTCCTTTGGCAAATAGAGGAAAGGGGAACACTTCCCAATTCATTTTATGAGACCAGCACTTCCTTTATACTAAAAGCCAATAAAGGGCGTGGGGGGGGGGGAGGACGACAAACAAACAAACAAAAAAACCCCAAAAAACCCAAACTACAGTTCTTTTTTTTTCTTTTTTCCCTTTTTGTCTTTTTTCGTGACCGGTAACGGGATCGCAACCCTCAGTGTCGCGCCCACACCGCGACCGGCAACAGGATCGCAACCCTTGGTGTCGCACCCGCACCGCGCTCAACCAGTGAGCGGACTGGTCTCTATATGGGATCCGAACCCTAGGCAGGAGCGCCGCAGCACTCCCAAGCGCCACACTCCACCGAGTGCGCCACCGGGCCGGCCCCCAAACTACAGTTCTTTATTCCTCATGAATTTAAAGACAAAAATCCGTATTAGCAAATTGAATAGCACAACACGTCAATGTAAGATTGGTTTAACATTTGAAGATCAAATGATTTCACCTTGTTAATAAAAGAGAAAAATCATATGATCATCTCAATAGATGCAGAAAAAAAAATCAAACAAAACTCAATACCCATTCATAACAAAAACTCTCAGCAAACTAGGAATAGAAGAAAATATCCTCAACCTTATAAAGAGTGTCTACAAAAAAATCCATAGCTTATATTATACCTAATGGTGAAAGACTGAATGCTTTTCCCTACTGTTGGGACCCATGCAAAGACGCCTGCTATCTCCACTTCTATTCAACATTGTACTACAGGTAGCCAGTGCAAAAAAAGCAAGAAAAAAAAAAAACATACAGCATTATAGATTGGAAAGCAATAGGATACAGTAAACTTGAACAATACTAACAACTGACTTGACCTAACTGACATTTATAGAACATTTTATCTAACAACTATAAATACACGTTCTCTTCTAGGGCATGTGAAACTCAGAGTATCCTAGGGAAAATGCAAAAAAACTTGTAGAACTAAAAAGTGAATATAATAAGGTCACAAATATCATATAAAAATTAATTACATTTCTGCATAAAAGCAACAAACAATAGGAAAATAAAATTACAAAGAAAACACCATTTACTATAGCATTCAAAAACATGACCTACTTAGGGATAAACTGAACACAGTATTTGCCAGGCTTATACATTAAAACTGTAAAACATTACTAAGAAAAATTAAAGATGACTTAAATAAATATACCAAGTTTGGATTGGAAGACTCAATAGCATTGTTAATTTTCCTCAAATTGATCTACAGATACAGTGGAATCATGGAAGGCTTGTTTGTAAAAACTGACAAGCTGAATCTAAAATTTATATAGAAACTCAACTAGCCAAAACAATTGTGAAAAAGGAGACAAAAGATAAAGTACTTATATTACCTGATTTCAAGACTGACTGTAAAGCTACAGTAATACAGATAGTGTGAAATTGCACAGGGATAGACATACAGGTTAATTAAACAAAATAGAGGGTTCGGAGAAAGACTCACGCATACTGCATAAAAGCAACAAACAATAGGAAAATAAAATTACAAAGAAAACACCATTTACTATAGCATTCAAAAACATGACCTACTTAGGGATAAAC
The DNA here is from genome assembly GCF_000696425.1 of Galeopterus variegatus. NCBI lineage: Eukaryota > Metazoa > Chordata > Mammalia > Dermoptera > Cynocephalidae > Galeopterus > Galeopterus variegatus. The sequence goes on along the minus strand of NW_007726275.1, from coordinate 255,746 downwards.
TGAACACAGTATTTGCCAGGCTTATACATTAAAACTGTAAAACATTACTAAGAAAAATTAAAGATGACTTAAATAAATATACCAAGTTTGGATTGGAAGACTCAATAGCATTGTTAATTTTCCTCAAATTGATCTACAGATATAGTGGAATCATGGAAGGCTTATTTGTAAAAACTGACAAGCTGAATCTAAAATTTATATAGAAACTCAACTAGCCAAAACAATTGTGAAAAAGGAGACAAAAGATAAAGTGCTTATATTACCTGATTTCAAGACTGACTGTAAAGCTACAGTAATACAGATAGTGTGAAATTGCACAGGGATAGACATACAGGTTAATTAAACAAAACAGAGGGTTCGGAGAAAGACTCACACATATGCCATACATTAAGTTTCAACAAAACTGGACCCTTACCTCATACCACACATAAAAATTAACTCAAAATGCATCAGAGGCCTTAAGGTAAAAGAACTATACAACATCGTTAAAAAAACACAGGAGAAAATAATTACAACCTTGGGGTAGGCAATGATTTCTTAAGACATAAAAAGCAAGAACCAAAAGAAAGAAAAAAATCAGACATTATTAAAATGAAAAACTGTTCTTCAAATGACAACAAACTGGAAGAGAATATATGCAATGAATATATCTGACAATAGACCTGTATGTAGAATATGCAAAAAATTCACAACTCCATAACACAAACAACCCACTAAAAATGGGCAAAAGACTGAAAATGAAGGTCCATCTATGAATGACCAAAAAGCACACAAAAAAATATTCAGCATCATTAGCCATCAGGAAATGCAAATTAAAATCACAATGAAATATGTTACACACTCACTAGAACATCTAAAATTAGACAATACCAAATGATAGAGAGGACACCAGAGTCACTGGAACTCTCTCCTCTGTTTCTGGTTGGGGGATAAAATGATACAACTACTTTGAAAAACATCTTGGCATTTCTCATCAAGTTAAATGTGCAGCAACCCTATGGTCCAGCAATTCTAGTCCTAGGTATTTGCCTAAGAGAAATGAAAACATATGTCCACATAACAACTGTCCATACATGTTTATAGCAGGTTTATTCGTAATAGCCATAAACTGGAAACAATCCAAATGTCTGATGCCAGAAAAAAACAAGGATGAATCCCAAAAACTCTATGCTGAGCGAAAAAAGCCATATGTAAGAGTACATATGGAATAAGTCCATTTATATGAAACTCCAGAAATGACAAACCTAATATGTAGTGACAGAAAGCAGATCAGTGGCTGGGATTTGGGGTCATAAGGAAACTTCTGAGGTGATAGAAATGTTTTATATCTTGTTTGAACTGAACTGAAATGGGGACATTTTATTGTATGTAGTTATACCTCAATAAAGTTGACTTAAAGATGTAATTTTTAGAGAGAGCAAAAAGTTTTTTATACGCCTAATAAAAATTTTAGGTCTTTTTTACTCTTCATAACATCCTTTTATTTTGTTTTTAGTACATGACACATATGTATTTGATACACTAGTATAATTATACACGTGTGTCATACAGATAAATAAGAATATATTGGGGGTACAAATTCAAAATATTTTACTCTTGGGGTATGTGAGCAAAAGCCACTTGGATGGAGACCGGTTCCCACTCACTGGCTGAGCGCGGAGCGGGCGCAACACCGAGGGTTGTGATCCCATTGCCGGTCAGTAAAAAAAAGACAAAAAAGGANGGAGCGGGCGCAACACCGAGGGTTGCGATCCCGTTGCCGGTCAGTAAAAAAAAGACAAAAAAGTAAAAAAAAAAAAGCAGTTCTGAAAAATAATGACATTCCACTTTATTTCTGGATCCTAAATGCCAGGCCAATGGAGATACCAGGAGAGAATGTTTTCCTAAATCCAAATTGAAACCTCCCCTGGAGTACCCTAGAGCACGAGCATTTTGGAGCAAGTTCTGAAAATGCAATTGCCTACAAATGGACTCTTTTCAGCCAGTTCTCTTTTAGGACTTCCGAAAACCTACAACATCTGCTTTTCAGAATTACAGGCCAGTTATCCTATGGAAATAAAGTCAGTCATGAAACACTGAGTTCTAACACTGAGTTCCAGCACTAGAACTCAGTGTTTGATGAGTCAATGAATATTTTATATCACTGGTAATGTGCTTCCTAAGACTCAAATCTTAAAATAAACCCTTCCAGGCACTGCCTTTGTGTTTGAAGGGTTTATGTCTGTAGGAACTAAACCACATCTTAGCAAGGAGTAAAATATGATTCTTCCAAGGGGGCCACAGATAGAGGCAAAGAGGAAGGACAACTTGCAATTCTAATGAACTTTGCAACTAAAGTAGAGAAGTCCTACACTACCAAGGAACAGACAGTAGCTCCACCAACTCTGTGTCTTTTCTCCTATCTGGGAACACTTTCAAATATACCAATACCGAGATGTTTCTGGAACACAAAAGTCGGTTGTGTTTTATACACATTTATAAGTATTCAACAAATACTTGACTAAGTTCTTATCTGTAAAACATAAAATAAGGGCTATTCAGAAATGAAGATTGCAAGTTATTTTACTGATTTATGCTTTTCTCCCCCAATTGCAGAAGTAAACACATGCTCATTATAAAAAAAAACCTGAAAAGTATCAAGTAGCAAGAGCAAGTCACCCACACAAGGTTAATTACTGGCAGTTTATGCATACCATCATAATTTTGCTCCGAACGCAGTAAAATTCCAGCTATGCAAGTGCTTTTAAGAGGAGGCCATTTCAGAACACTCCCAGCTATGAGAAGGTCAGACTTTAAGGGGAGAGACATTTACTTCTCGTTTCACTGCAGTTAGGGACAGAGCTCCTACTTTACCCATTAAATTATGGAATATTTTCTCAAAGGTACTGTTAACTCTCCCACCACCTACCTGATGGGGACCCTGAGCCAAGTCTTATTTGCATTTGTATCTTTTCAGGTGCATGGTCCAGGGCCTGAGCTGCCAGGAGCCATTTCAGAACACTCCCAGCTATGAGAAGGTCAGACTTTAAGGGGAGAGACATTTACTTCTTGTTTCACTGCAGTTAGGGACAGAGCTCCTACTTTACCCATTAAATTATGGAATATTTTCTCAAAGGTACTGTTAACTCTCCCACCACCTGATGGGGACCCTGAGCCAAGTCTTATTTGCATTTGTATCTTTTCAGGTGCATGGTCCAGGGCCTGAGCTGCCAGGAAGCGCAGGTGGAATATAAGCATGAATGTGACTTCTGAAACAGCACACCTTAAGCCCTTCCTTGAACACCGGGTCACTGTTGTTGACAGATGTCATTGATTTCTGCTCTCACTAGCAGATACAGACTGCGATGTAAAAGGAGCCTGCTGCAGAGGAACTCGCCATCTGGGGGCCTAGCCTCATCAGGTGTCCTTATCAAGTCATGACGTTGGCAGGCAGTTATGATGCTTTTCCTCACATGGCTAATTATTAGAAAATTCATGCAGATGAATCTAAATTAGAGGTGTATTAAAATTCGAGCATTTGCAAGTTTGAGATAATCCCTATACATTGATCATACACATTATGATATAAAATCTGTCCATGATAAAATTTACAGATGAAACCACCTAAATTAATGATGTAAAACTGTAACTTACTGGTGAACCTAAGTGTAAAATACTCTCCTATAACTATGACACTGACAATAAAGGTGAAGGCCATTTTCGACTAGAATAAATGAAAGATGGTAATAGCTTTAAGAACAGGAGACTCATTCTCCAAATTCTCTGCTGGCCTTCCTTTTAATTTTGTAAACCAGATGGATCCCTGTAAACAAGTATTGTTTTCCAGGTATAGGTAATAATACCATGCTAACTGGGTCCCACTTGCCTTCTTCAACCTCCTCATCCAACCAGAGTAAATCCATCCTATCTCCTAAATACCTATCTGTCCATTTCCCTCCACCTTCATTCACTCCCACCACCCCAACCCAAGTGACCTTGCCTTTCCCTCCCCACTGGTTCCCGCTTTCCAATCTACTCTCCAAACTGTAGCCAGGATGATCTTTTCAATACACTAATCTGATCCTGCCATTCCCCTGCTGAAAACCCATTAATGGGGTCTGTGCTAGGGAAAGTCCAGGAGCCTTCATATACCCTACCAGGCCCTTGCCTACCTCTGTAGCTGGGCAATCCTCCGGCCCTGGCTGCCCTTCACTCAGCACCCTCTGACTACTGCAATGCCTGGGTCTGGATGCTGCAGCACGTGGCCACTCCCAGCCCTTCTCTTCCCGCTCACTACGCACCACTGGCCTGCTGTTCTCCCAGCACATGGGCTGCCTCCTATCCCAGCTCCTCATATGAGCCCCACTCTCTGGTCTGAAAACTGCCTCCTGTGCCTTCTCCTGGCCACAGTCAGTGCCCGCCCCAAGGCAGCTCCCTCTGGCCCTGCTCGATCCTCTTGATTCTATACTCTCTTTGCCCAGGGGGCTGTGCATCATGGCACTTACCACACCCAAAGCTCTGCCTTTACTTGTGTCCTTAACTTTTTAATGCCCACGTTCCCACAAGACGTTAAGGTCCACAAGGCCAGGCACCTTGCTGGCTGCTGCATCCCTAGGGCTCAGCTGGGTTCTTGACACATACCAAGGGGGGGTCTCAGGTGCCAACTGAGTAATACACAGGGAGACAAAGGTCACAGCAGTTTGCAAGAAGAGTGTGGTTGGCTAAAGGAGGATATTTCCAATAAAAAGTGTCTGAAAATACTCTCAAAATTAAGTAAGGAGTGAGGAGTGACCTGGTGGCAAAAGATGAAGAATGGAAATACGAGCTCTTAACTATTTCAGCTGTTCAGAGGACTTACCAGGACCATGACGGTTCAATGCTTGTATGTATTTAAATGTTTACTCAGTGTCTTTAACATGGAGGAGATTCTGGAGGGAGAAATGACATTACTTGGGATGCTGGATGTGGAAGGTGATGAAGAGGAGGAGCCAGGGATGACTCGGCTTTCTTTTCCCTGGAAAAGCCAAGTCAGACCACTGAGTCAGACCACTGCAGGCAAAGCTGGTGGGAGGGGAGAAGGTGGGGTGGAAGGAGGGCCCTGCTGAAGCTCAGCACACCCACAGGACAGCTGCTAAACCAAACTCAGATCCTGGACGTCAAGTACTGGCTACAAACTGAAAGCCTCAGAAGCATGTGTGCTGGTTTGATGGCCCCTGAATGCTAAGTGCCGCATAAATGTCTACGCAGGCATGTAAATCTTTACAGAGTGACACCAAAGCAAAATGAGAGTTCAGAGAGCTATTAAACTGCTACAGCTCAATGAAAGATACATTCTGTTCTCTTGCAATTGACTTGTCTAATGCTGTGCAGTGCACGCCCTCAATGGAAAGTGTCAATCTCAGGAGTATGGTTTAATGTGAACAATTAAAGCCCGAGACACACACAAAAAACAAAACTCAGAGAGAACTTTGAAGAAATAATCTGAATCATTAATTTTTCTCTCAATAAATATTTATGGAGTTTCTGCTACATGTCAGGCACTAGGGAAATAGTTAAGGACAAGACCATACTGCCCCAGTCTCTCTGCAGAACCAGAAAGACTACAGAGGGATCATGTGGCTATAACAGAGGCAAACACAGGGTCCTGGGCATGGGTATGAGTGTGAGAAGGGCACACTGAAGCCAGACCTGGGAGGTCTCTTGGGAAGCAGCATCTCAACAAGTCCATCTGGAGGAGTAAATTGAGATCAGAAGTTGGGATGGAGAGAAGCGGATGGAATCAAGACATGTTGTGGAGGTGGATGGCCAGGACATGGTGACCAGGTGCCTTGGTGTTAGCAGCTGGATGGGTGGTGGTGCCGCTTGCTAAGAGAAGGAACCCAGGGAGAAGACAGCTTCTGCCTTCATTATCCCATCAGCTATCCCAGTGAGAAAGTCCAGGTGGCAGCTGGATATGCAGGTTGACGCTCAGGAGTGAGAATCAGATGACAGATAAAGCTTTAGGAGTCACCAGTGTGACACTCTGTGAACTCTGCTGCTGAGGACTCATGGTGGTGGGGACTTGGGGTCAGCTGACTTGTTCATTCATTCACCATATCACACCTGTGGGTGCCAGGTGCTGGGCACATAGCAGTAAGGCAAAGCCCTGTCCTCAAGGAGTTTCCATTCTACGGGGACCAACAGATAAGAAACAAATACACAAATAAATTTCAGGAAGGGGTAGCAGGTTTCTCAGTCTCAGGCTGGGTGAGACCCTGGCTCCCACCTAGTCCTGGGGTGGCTGGTCAGCTGTTTCTGGGCTCCTGAAGCTGGGCCACATGGCGCATAGCTGGAATACCTGTCTCCCCATTCCCTGGAGCTTCCTCCACTTTTCTGACACAATATAGGCTGCTGTCTCTTGCAACTACTTAATGTACCCCACCAATGTTCCTGTATTCCACGGGATTGTAGCCCAACACACACACACACACAATGAAGGCCCCCAGGCCCCCCCAACTGTGTGACTGTCAGTAAATGCAACACTATTGACCAGGCCCTTCCCGTAAATCTCAGCCACAGGATTACTTCATCTGAGCAATAATCAGACTTCAAAACACAGGTAGAATGCTCTGAGTGCCATTCCTACATTTCAAGCAACTTGTTAGATCTGTCAGACCATCGCATATTTGTAAACGATACCTGGGAGGCAGCAGGTAAAAGTGATCTATGTGGAATGCAGAGGTATTCTGATTGACTTTTATTATTATAGAAAACATCAAACATTTGCTCCCACTGTCTTAAATTTAAACTGCGAACTTTAATTTTCCAGCCAAAGATGATAATTATGAAGAATATCATCAACATAGGAAAAATGCTTATGACATAATATTAAGTGAAAACAGCAGAATATAAATATATACCCATGTTATGATCAAAATTCTATAAAATTTGTATATGTACATGAGTAAGACATGGTCAAGCGAAGAGGAACGTTGTTGAAAAAATGATCTCTTCTTTTTCTGTGGGAAATTAAGACAGAAAATAACCACAGGAAAAGAAACTTAACAACGTGTTAAAGTGGCTGCCCAGCTGAGAAATTGCACTCACGGAAAACACAGGTACAATTTTAACTTGTTAAAAGAGAATATAAGCTGTTTAGAAAACAGCATCTAAAGGGTCTTTGGCAAAGCAAAATAAGCCAGTCGTCTTTCAACTAAGTTGCCAGCACAGCAGACAGAATTTGTGGCTGGAACATACTCACTCCTGGGGTCTCGCTCCCTGGTGGCAGAAGCTGCTGGGAACACAACAGAATAGATCCCTCCTGAGCAAGAGGAACCAAAAGAATATACTTTGGAAATAGAAAGTTATATTCATAATCAAAGCCCAGGTTGCACTTTTTCTGTAAATTCTTTATCCCTGAGTCAGTGTGCACATGACATAGTTCAGAGAGAAAATGCTCAGACACCACCCTACAGATAAGAAAGTGCGAGTGGTGCCCACCCAGCTGCTGATGCTGGAGGAACAGTGCACCCCAGGCACGGAATGGTCCATGTACGGTGAAGAAGCCTCCTCGTAAACCTCAGTCAAAGTCTTCAGAGAACCCCTAGTCAGATACAAACCGTTGCAGAAAATAAAAAGTCTAGAATTTGGAACTAAGAGCTGGATAAACTCCTAACACAGCAAAAAGTTTAGAACAAAGAAAACCATTCCCCACCACTAGGCTATTCCCCTACCCTGTTCCATTTTACAGAAGAGAAAACTGAGGTCCACAGAAGAAAAGGAACGTGATCAAGACCTCATAACAAGTCTGTGGCAGGAGAATCTGGATCTCTGCACCCCCTGTCCAATTGCTTTCTGCTGCCCTTGTTTGGTGCAGCCTCTGCTAACCCCAGCTCCAAGAGGGGAAGACAAAACCCATGGTGGCCCTGAATTAGAACACAAGTTCAGGTACAAAGGAGACCTGTTGTTGCTTTGCTTTGCTAAAGTAGCTCTAGCAATGTCAGTGAGGTTTGGAGAATTGCTAATAAAGGCAGGCATGCAATTCCAATGGGTGGGAAGGGAGGGTGGTGATAATTTGGTTCCTTGTTCAGCAGAGGAAGATATCTGAGTGACTTTCCTAATTTTCTCATAGGAGTCTCTCCAGGACTGAGCTGGGACCCATGTGATCATGTCCCCCCACCCCCCAGCCCCCCACAGATTCTAAGTCAGCTGGGAGCAGAGGACCAACAAATAGCACTGGTGGTCTCAAGGTGCGCTAAATTCACTTTTCTACATCAGGGAATCAGAAGCCATCATCTCTCATGAAGCATAACAAGCATTACTTATGTTTTAACTCTTTAGTTCCTTTAGAAGAAATAACCCACATTCTTAGTTGTAGCTGAAGGGACTCTCAGTTACCCTTTGGCTACAAGCCTTAAGTGAAAGACTTGTCCAGAGGTCACCAATCTTGGACAGCCTGGGAGGGGAATGAAATATTCCAGGTGTCCTATGAGGGTGTTCCTGGAGTCCCTAAGGTGGCACTGGGCAGCCCAGGAGACTTCTGCACAGCACACACACATGGCTTCAGTATCTTCTCCATGATACATGCAGCATTTTATACCATAGCCCCAGAAATTTAGGTCTCTGCATTTACAAAGGCATCACCTAGAGATTATGTGATCACTTTTAACAAATGCACTGACTTTCCCTCCCTACCCAAAGTCTGAATTTAGAGAATTCATGTTCTCAGAATTCCCTGGTTTCCTGGGGGTGTTGCCGCTGATGGTATATTTCTCTCAGGAAATCTGAGAAGAATAGGCCTGAAACCCACCGACTTACAGAAACAAAGCCCGCTGGTGGCTATCAGTGCCCGGGCTTACCTGGAACATCAATCAATCTTTTGTAGACATTCAAGAAGGCTGCCTCGGCTTCTTTGCTTCTTTTACTCAGTGCATCAATCTGAGAGGAAATGAAAGAAAGGGAAGAAAAACAAAGAGCTCAAAATTTGTCAAGAGGTAAGTTAAAAATCATTATACACCAGAGTTCCCACAGCAAATGGAAGTCTGATTTCTCCACATGGATGCTTAAGAACCGGGCCTTCAACCTCACAGGGAAATGCTGGAAACACACAAGAGGGAGCCAGCCCATGTGGCCCAGTTCACGGGGGCAAACGAGGCAGAGCAGTGCTTTGAGCATATGAAGCCATTCACGGCACTGAGAGGTGAACACTGCGAAACAAAGAGCTCAAAATTTGTCAAGAGGTAAGTTAAAAATCATTATACACCAGAGTTCCCATAGCAAATGGAAGTCTGATTTCTCCACATGGATGTTTAAGAACCGGGCCTTCAACCTCGCAGGGAAATGCTGGAAACACACAAGAGGGAGCCAGCCCATGTGGCCCAGTTCACGGGGGCAAATGAGGCAGAGCAGTGCTTTGAGCATATGAAGCCATTCACGGCACTGAGAGGTGAACACTGCGTGGGGGCTTCCCTGGAAAAAACAGTCTGGCAAGCCCTTCCCAATCTCTTTCTTCTGCAAGCACTGACTCAGAGCTGGCCATATGCCGGACGGTGTGCTGGAGGTGGCGCAGGAAGAGACAGCTCCTACCCCCAGGAGCTTGGGGTCTAGTAGGGAAGCAGGTATATAACTGAATCCCAGCCAGAAAAGTGCTAGGTGAGCAGTGCCATGGGGACATGGAGAAAGGGACATTAAGCAGGAAAGTTGGTGACCTGTGAGCAGCGTCTTTCAGAGCAGCTACCAGCATGGACAGTTGAGACACTGCAGGTAAGGAGAAAAACCATCCAAATACCCAGAGCAAAGTTTTCAAATTTGGGGGTTCATAGATACTCTCCAAGAATATTATGAAAGCCAAGGACCTCCCTCCTAGAACACACACACGCACGCACGCACACACACACGCATGCACGCACGTGGTGTATTTTAGGCCATTCATATGCCTGCTGTGTTCCGTCCATGGAATCCAGATTAAGAACACACAAATGGAGCTGTAACACACCACGGGATATGCGGGATCAGCAAAAGTCTGCTGGGGTAAAAACACACAAAGGAGCTGTCAGTGATGAGACTGGACAGAAAAGTGGGGTCAGATCATGAGGAGCTGTAAATGCCCATGAAGGAGAATGACCTTCATCATCTGGGCATGGGTCAGCATGGAATGAGCACAGGAGGGGGCAGGAAAGAGACCACTTGGAGGCTGTTGCCCTCGTCCAGGTGAGTCATGTGTAGGGCAGTGGCTGTGGGTATCGAGGAGGAGAGGCTGATCACGGAGATCAGCAGCACACTGACCGATATGAGGCCCAGAAAGCAAGGCGAGTCGAGGACAGTGCCTTGCTTGGCAAGGGTCTGCGACAGTGCTCAGGACTGCTTTGTCTTGGGAACTGACCCAGCTGAGCTAGTTTCCCCCAGTGTGGATGTCTGTCTGTCCAAGGAAGGTTAGGTGCAAACTCCTAGTATGCCGACACACATCCAAAGAGCCTCTGGTTGCTGGATCAACATGTCACAGTATTGAGCTCACATAACTACGGCCGAGACAACAAATCACTTCTTACGCCTGAAGCATGCAAGACTGTACATGCAGCGAGTTCTTACTGGCTCAGGAAAAGGACACTAAATTATATATTCCTTCTGTCCCCTCACAGAATTGTGCTGTCTCCAATGTTATTAAAGAGGCACAGGAGGCAGTTTAATTACAGGGCCTCTTACCTGAGCCAACTGACAATTTGGGAAGGGCTGAGAGAGGTCACCTGATTGAGGATGGTCAGACGCTGAGGGGTAGGAGGGCGAGCGGGAGGGCGCCTCAGAAAATCCAGCGCAGAGCACACAAGTGCAGCGCAAGCATTTCCAGCTTCTAACAAGCTGTGCTCCAAAGTTCCAATCTGAAGTCAGTTGTTTGGACACCTACCCTCCTTCCCCCAGAAAATAAGGGGGTTTCAGAATAATCCACAAGAACTGTTAATACAAGGCAGCTGTCTTTTTTAAAAATAACCCCCCCCGAATATTAACAATTCATGCTTACTGTATAATTACACAAATAACAAAAAATATACAAAAAAAATTAAAATCATAATTCTGCCATTCACTGGTAGAAGCCATACTGTCTGGGTTTATCTCTCTTCCATTTTTTTTTCCTAACTAAAAAATACATAATGGAATGAAATGTAGGCATATAGACAAACTAGAGACAGAACATAGATTAGTGGATGTTTAGGACTGGGGGTGGGAAGGAGAAAGTTTGGAGGATGATGGCTAAGGGGTGTGGGGTTTCTTTTCGGGTGATGAAAATGTTCCACAATTGTCTGTGGTGACGGCTGTACACTCTGTGAATACACTTAAAGTCAACAGATGGTAGACTTTCAATGGGTGCATTATATGGTATGTGAATTATATCTCATGATAAAGCTGTTTAAAATGTGTGTACTTGAAATCAAACCATACATAAAATTTTGTGCTGTGCTTTCTTTCACTAACATATCATGTATCTTTTCCAATACCTGTTGCAAATTCTGGGAAATGCATTAATAGCACTATTTCCACTGTATCTAACGACCACACATATAGGTGTTTGAAGTAAAAATGGATTTGGAGTTGTCCCTACAGATGTCTGGAACATTCCCTGTGTTCTGGGCCTTTCTGCTCCTAAGAGCCACATGGCCACGGAGAGCAGAGTCTGTCCAAAAAGCCAGGCAGATGCCCTGGCTGCTCTCTGCACCTCTTGCCACCCACACCGAGGCTTCTCTACCAGGCTCATGGTCTGCCTAGGGAAGGCTCCTCACTTGCCAGGTATTCTGACTGAGGGTAAAGGGTGGCTGCCTCTCCAGCAGGCACAGGATGGGATTTGGAAGGATCCTGAACACTCGCCTCCTCTTTCCTTTCTGGATTGTTTGTGGGGATGTGGGTAAGGGTTGGTTATCTACACAGCGTGCTTGGGGACTGTGTGGGTTGAAATGTACCTCTCAAAAGATGTTGAAATCCTAACCCCAGTACCTGTGAATGTGAGCTTATGTAGAGATAGGCTCTTTGCAAGTGATCAAGTGAAGATGAGGTCATTAGTGTGGGCCCTAAACCAACATGACGTTATAAAAAGGGGAAATTTGGACACAGAGACAGATGCGCACAGGGAGAGGGCCATGTGAAGATGAACGAAGGCTGTGGTCATGGTGACGCAGCTACAAGCCGAGGATTGCCACAGGTAGCCAGTAACCACCTGAAGCTGGGACAGCGGCACAGAACACATTCCCCCTCGCGGCCCTCGGAAGGGACTGACCCTGCTGACTCTTCGATCTTGGCCTTCCAGCCTCCAGACCCATGAGACTATAAACGTCTGTTGTTGAAGTCTTTAGTGTGTGGCCCTCATTATGCCAGCCCTGGCAAATTTATACAGGGACAGTGATTTTGATTCTTCCTCCTTTCCCTTCTTCCACAAATGTGGGACATTCAACCACAGTCCTCAGAGAACAAGACCAGGCCGATGAGTTCACTGACTTCATGAAGCAATTGGACTATCAGGTTTCTTAAAAGAGATGGTGAGTACTCCATGTGTGGTTGAATTTCCACTTGATGAAGTCCCTCCACCTCCTCATAAGATCATCAGAACTCTCCGGAAGAATGTGTTGATTCTGGGAATTTTGATACTCTCTATGCTCATTCACTCTTTTGGCTCCTGCCCATGGCCATTGCCCTAGACCAAGAATAGGCCCTGCAGTTTGAGTTTTGTCTATCCTCTCCCTTTCCCAGCCCATCTTTCCCGTGGTGGCTTGTCCCGTCACTGTAATACTCGGGAATTCCTTGCCACAGCCTGTGACTTCCTGTTTCTGAGCTTTCACTGACTTGGAATACCCTTCGCTGGCATCTCCATCCACTAAAGCCCAAAACACTTTAGACGCAGTGCAAGCTCCACTTCCTGCAGATGCTTGTGCTGTGTTCCCTCCAGCAGTGTTCTGAGTCTGGAGGGAGGGAGGTAAACCTAGACCCTGGAGCCAGCCTAGCTGGCTTTGAAGGCCAGTTTCACCTTATCTGTACAGTGAGGTGACAGCACCCACCTCCTAAGGCTGGGTGGTCCAAGGAGCTAACATGGAGAAGGCGCTCAGTGACTAGCACAGGGAAGTGCCACACAACAGAGACCTTGCCATGCATAAGAGCTCTCCTCCAGGTGTCCATGCAGATGGCTCAATAGGCGGGGCCCTCCTGCCTGTCCTCCCGATCATTCTGGGAGGGAGGGAGGACAGCAGAGGCACACTCAGCTCCCTGTCCTCCACCTGCCCCACCCTGCGCTGCAGGCCTTGCAGGTGGTGGGCCATGGCTGGGCATGGCAGCTCCTTACAATAGGGAAAGAGATTCATGAATGAGAAAAAGTTTAGGGCAAGGTCTTAAAGCACGGACTGTTGAAGTTAGAACCCTAAGTTAGACATCCTGGCTACCTAACATGCTCACCCCTCAAAACCGTGAGAGAGAAGTGGCGAGGACAGAGGTACCACTGGCTACACATCAAGCTCACCTCCTGCCACAACCTCACACTCCAGCCCCACCCAGTTCCTCCCTGTTCCCTGAATACATGAGCAATTTCCCCTCAGCCTGGAAGGCGCCTCCTTGGAATGTTCCCCTGATCCTAGAGGCTCAGTACAGACCCATCTCCCTACCGCGGGCCACTCCCACCACCACATGGGACTGTCCTGGAGTCCCAGGACTACAGATATGGCTCTCTTCCTCATGAGATCCAGAGTTCCTGGAAAGCCCAAACTATTTTGTAGTCTCACCTGCCTTTCCTCCCAATGAGTAGCACACAGTAGGTATTTAATGCATGTTTATTGTGTGAATGAAAATCTACTTGAATTGGCCAAATGTTTTATATGCAGAAGTGAGCAAATGCTTAAGGAATCCAGTTTCAAATCTTTATGAAAATGCTGAACATGTAGAGAGTCCTCTGTTTAGCGAGCATCTGTTTTGTGTGCTGGGATCTGATGACAGCCACTTGGCTGGTGGCAGCCCCTGGAAGCATCATTTCCCTCCCGCATGCGCCCGAGCATGCTCTCTGGAGGCGTTTCCCTCAGTGAGCTGCACGTCTGCACACTAGCAAGATGCCCAGGGCCTTTCACTGTACATTTCTTGGATTCAATGGTTATCCTTTTAGCAATATCACTTTTATAATGTTGAGTTCAGTTTTTTATGTAATAAGAATTAAATTAGAAAACAAATGTCTATGTGAAGGTATTTTATTTTAAATCTCAAACAACCAATATTGGCTTATTGTAGTACAAAAACTCTTGAGTCCAGGTTTGGAGAACAAGTCCACAGAAATCTACTGGGAGACCCCTGAGATTCAAAGGGGGTGAGAAGGTGCCCAACTGTTTGGGTGGCAGCAGAGCTATGCTGCGGGAGCCATATGGTATGTGGTCTTAGTGCTCCCAGTCACCATCCACACTCCCTACCCACGCCATGTGATTTGTGGTGTAACAGCACCTTCCAGGTGGGTGCTGAGGTCAGGCATGGCCATGTGAATTGCTCTGACCAATGGCATGTGATAGTGCCGTGTGCCACATCTGAGCAAGATGTAAGAGCTGCTGCATGGTTGGTCGTTACGTTCATTGCCTCTGCTGTGCTAACAGCAAGATCTGACAGGAGCTGCTTCTCCCCTTGGGATCTTGGAATGAAGGCCACACAGGGTGCTGGGGCAGAGTCACCATCAACCCACAGCCAACATGCAACATGTTTTGTTCCCACAGCCACTGAAATTTGGGGTTGTTTGTTACTACACCATAATCTAGGAAAAGCTGACTATTACAGGTCTTAACAAGTGGTCATATCTCTAAGAAGGCAGCACAAAGTAAAAATAAGGATTAAACAACCAATATTTTGAGAGTCAAAGGATTTTTGTTTGTTTTGAAGCTGGATTGTTTACCTTCATCAGGAGAAGGAAGAGGGAAGATGGTATGATAAAGTAGAAAGGCACTGGATTTGCGATCAGAAGACTGGAGTCAGGACATGGCTCCAGTATGCATTTTGGAATAATGAGCCAGCTGTGGAGTCTCTGCCTCTTTGAACTTTATTTTCCATGTCTAGGAACGATGAGAATGCCTGCCTTGCAGGAACCCTGGGAGGACTGCAAGAGGTGGCCAATGTGACAACAGCACAGAACAATTCACAAGCTGGTTTTCAGAGCTGGTGATCATCATGGACCCACCGTGTGTTTAGGAGAACTATCACATGTGTATCATCTAAATTGTGTCCAAATCTTAGAGTCAGTGAGAGGAGACTTCTCAGAGCACTAGTACAAAAGAAATCGCTACTTATAAAAGATTTCACCTGTTAAGACTGTCTCTTGAACAGCATTTACAATACAATGCTGCAACCCCTTAGGGGTCTGCTTATGCCTTAAAATGACTCCCGACAGAAAATCCCTAACCTGTCTATAATAGAAATTGATTTCAGGATTGTAATCTCATTTCTACCTTTAATGTTGCAGCCTTTACTGAAGCCCTTCACAGCATGGACATGGCAGACCATCACCTAGTGAATGGCCCTCACTAGCCTCTCCTTGCCACTGAGCATGAAGTGTCCTCCACAATGGCCCTGGGTCACTGTCCTAGAGCCCAGGAAGAACTATGTGGCCATCCTGCCTTCATGCCTTCTCCTCACCCCCAGCCTAAAACTCACAGTCCTTAGGTTGCGGTTCCAAAACCCTTCATGGCATGGCCCTAGCTTACCCTGCTAATTTTGCTGCCACCAAATCCCACCACTGAGCATGCTTCTACATACCAAGCTTCAGTCCCCTCAACACACGATGCTGCATCATGTCTCTGGTCTTTACATACGAGCTCCTCTGCCACAGATGCTCCTTGCCTCCGGCCACAGGAGAACTCTTCTCCCTTCGTGAGCTGGTCTGAGTGGTACCTCCTTGGTAGTGTCCTCCTGACTTCCCCAGCACAGCTGGTGATTTGGCCCTTGTGCCTCCTGAGCACTTTGTAAATCCCTCTACCCACTTTCCACACCGTGCCACAGTGACTCACTGCCACCCCCTGAGATCTGTTGCAGACCAGGGCAGTGGCACCTTCCTCTCTATGCCCAGCACCTTGCAAGGGTCCTGAGCCAGGGGAGCTGCTGCACAGGCCAAGGGATTCCTTAAAACACAGCCTTGAATTTTGCAATATTGATTACTTTGGAAGATCAGAGTGGGGAAGGCTGTTTCCTATAACTAAAAGTTTCAAGGAAGTTTTTACTATCCACCCCAGTTTAGTCTAGTCCAAACATGGGAAGTCATGAGAGAGTGACGCCAGGAACAGCAAACTGCCGTCGTCAGCACCAGGACACCTCAGTGAGGCAGGTGGTCAGTGCAGTACAGAGAGAAGCAGGGGCTTAGACATGGACTAGCTAAGTGACATCATCTGTAAAATGAAAAAAGACAACCTCTTCATGAGCTTTTTGTAAGTATTAAAAAGAAATATATGCACAATTCCTACAATCGGGCCTGACACTTGGTAGGCAGAGCACACTGTAGCTATTATCACTGCAGTGAATGCTCTGTTTGTCCAAGGGTGCCCCAAAACCTCACCTGAGCCTGGTCTCCGTGCCACAACCACTGCACACCCAGCTCACGGAGGAAAGGGTAGTGCTCACTCGCACACTGTGCTGCTGCAGGCCCCAGGGGACCGGCCCACCCCACGTGCCACATGGCAGGGTGCCTTGGCACATTAGTTATGAGGCACAGATACAAACAATAATGTGAACTTTCACAAGGACCCAGGGATCATCAAGCAATATGAAACAGAGAGACACTGGCCTTCAAATAATCTGTGGAGATGGTGATTGATACTTAAGAAGTTCTGTGTATTTTGAAATGAAAAAGGCTCATCTTTCCAGGGGGTGGTCAGGGCCTTGCCACATACAGGTGCCACCACCTGTCGCCACATGGTTGGTGGAAAGAGTGTGTGCTGTGAAGGAAAAAAGACTTGGGTTGGAATCCTGGCTCTGGCGCACGCCTGCTGTGCAATCTGGGCAAGGCAGCGCCGTGTGGGGCCAAGAGCCTGGACACCTTGTTGAGGGTTGGATTCCCAGTTCTGACACTAAAATAGGTACACTGCCTAAGCCCCTTAATTAACCTCTCTGTGCCTCAGGTTCTTTATCTGCAAAGTGGGGAAAACACATCTTGGTTGCTGTGAAGATCAAAGCCATGGTGGCACTTGGTGACCAGTGAGAGAGCTGCCACATTACCAGCTGCACTTCTCAGATGCAAAAACTGAGCATGTCACTCAGAACCAGGCCTCCAAGCAAACCCCCTCCTCCACCGAGGGTATAACAACACCCCAGCACTGTGCGCTGGGGCTGGGTTTGGGGCCTGGGGTCACCCAGTCAGTGGAAAGAGTGTGTGCTCTGGAGGAAAGACAGACTTGAGTTCGTATCCTGGCTCTCGTACACACTTGCTGTGTAGATTTGAAGGCAGTTTACTTAAATTACTTGAGCTTGGTCTCTTCATCTGTTAAGTAAGGGTAATAACTCCCTCCCTCTTTCTTTAGGTGTCATGATAATGAAACATGAGAACCTCCCACATCAAGCATCTGGCACAGTCTGGATACTTGCACAGTATACAGAAACCACGTCAACATCAGTAATCTTCCCTGATAAATCCAAACTCAACACTTTCTAGCCACTATACCATAGGTTGTCCCCCTTCACTATCAAACCAAACAGAAAGCCGAAATGCTTAAAGTCCTGGGGGACCGGGATGCTTAAACAACATTTAAGACACCACAGTAGCAATCCACTAGCCTATACCCTGGGAGTTTACAAGCTAATGATTTAGAAATGAACACAGACCATTAAAAGAATTTTCAAATCGATGTGCTCTGCTGGACTAGAGGCCAATAAGACCAGCAAGAGCTGCAGGGATATGTTAGAATACTTTTGTTTCACTTTAAGTCTGGCTGCAGAATTCTTTCAAGAGCAAAACATGATTTAAAGAGCCGCATGAAATGCTGGAAGTCAGCTCAGAGTGACCGAGGTTCTGTCCACAACAAACACATACACAGGCCAAAGCTTCAGAGATCTGATTTTGTCTGAACGTGGCCATGTAAAAGGAACACAAATGTTTTCTGAAAAAATATAAAAGCAGCTTAAACCCAGTAATTCTCCTCTAAGTATACATCCACTTTGTGTTCAGCAAAGGATTGGTCATGCTGTTGCTGGGAGAGTTCTAGGGGAGACCCATGCGAGAGGCCCCTGGAGTGCAGGGAGGCCTTCTCACGGCATACTGGCCGCCTCTGGAGCAATGTAGAGAGAAGAGAAATTAGAAACGGGTGTGGGAGCTCAGCTGCCACCACCAGCTTTGTTTCTCAAGGTCACGTCCCTTCATAATATCCAACACCCATCACAGAGGGTGGCCAAATCACATCCGCACTACTCCCCACCACAGAGCAGGACTAACTAGACATCCCCTACTGCTCAAAGCATGTGTGCAAACTCCACTGGGCAGTTTGGGTTATAAAGACAATACACTGCAGACTGGGCAATGACACAAAGTTGCTTCTTGTAGAAGCTGACAGAAGTATTCCTTAATTATTCCCCCTACCCTGCAAAGTTTCTAAGAGAGGAAAAGAGGAGAAGCCCAGAAGACAAGAGAGCCATGAAGAATGAGTGGGGGACAAGGGCATGAGGCCTCTGAGGAGAGATGTGTGGCAGGGGATAGTACAAGAATAATAGGAAAGGTAATAAAAATAGCAACAAGTATTTCTATCCTCCTTTTCACTTTATAAAGCCCTTTCACATATACATCTGATATTCTGACTGTCAACATATATCTGAAGGGCTGTCAAGGGGAAGAAGGATTAGCTGCCATCTCTCTCCCAAGAGTGCAAAACCAGAAACAACAGGTAGAAGCTACGGGAAGGCAGAGAAGGCAGATCACAGCTTAAACAGCAGGAAAACCTCTGCACACAGCGGGGCTCTTCAGAGGTGGAAGGTGCTGGCTTTCTGTCTCACATACTAGTTCATTCATTCCTTCACCGTATCAATAAAATCATTTAAGGAGTAGCTAAATTGTGCTGGCAGGTGTTCTTGTTCTGTCCCATCCTGTGGGGGTCAGAGATTCCTATCTCTACTCCCAAAGGGCTCAGGATAATGCAGTGTCAGCTGCCCCCCCCCCCACCTGCACAGGAAAATTACAGCAGGGGTGTGGGAAGGCTTCACAAAGGATAAATGCCTACCAGGGATTTTTTAAACACTGGTTTTTGTGAGTAGATAGTATATGTGTAGATTAAAAAAATATAAAGGTATAAACATATATACAGTGTTCAGCAAGGCTGCACAACATTAGATCAACACACAAAGATCAATGGTCTTTCCACACACTAGCAATAATCTAAGTGAAATTAAGAAAAACAATCTCATTTATAATAACATCAGAAAAGTGTAAAACACCTAGAAGTAAACTTAGCAAAAACAACAACAACAACAAAATACAAAACTTGCACTGTAAAAAACATAAAACAGTGTTTTAAAAAAATAAACTGAATGGAAAGATACCCTAAGTCCATGGATTGGAAGACTTAATATTGTTAAGATGTCAATAGTCGGGCCGGCCCGTGGCTCACTCAGGAGAGTGTGGTGCTGATAACACCAAGGCCACGGGTTCAGATCCCTATGTAGGGATTGGGCCAGTTAGCTCACTTGGGAGAGCGACAACACCAAGCCAACGGTTAAGGTCCCCTTACTGGTCATCTTTTAAAAAAAACCTTAATTGGGCCGGCCCGTGGCTCACTCAGGAGAGTGTGGTGCTGATAACACCAAGGCCATGGGTTCAGATCCCTATGTAGGGATTGGGCCAGTTAGCTCACTTGGGAGAGCGACAACACCAAGCCAACGGTTAAGGTCCCCTTACTGGTCATCTTTTAAAAAAAACCTTAATTGGGCCGGCCCGTGGCTCACTCAGGAGAGTGTGGTGCTGATAACACCAAGGCCATGGGTTCAGATCCCTATGTAGGGATTGGGCCAGTTAGCTCACTTGGGAGAGCGACAACACCAAGCCAACGGTTAAGGTCCCCTTACTGGTCATCTTTTAAAAAAAACCTTAATTGGGCCGGCCCGTTAAAATCCCAGCTGACTTCTTTGCAGAAATCAATAAGTTGATCCTAAGATTCATATGGAAATAAAAAGGGACCCCAAATGGCCAAAACAATCTTGAAAAAGAAAAAGTTGGAGGATTCATACTTTCCAATTTCAAAACTTACTACAAAGTCACATTAACCAAGACTGTGGTACTGGCATAAGAATAAACATATGGATCAATGGAACGCAACCGAAAGCCCAGAAATAAACCCTCATATCAAGGTCAACTGATTTTTGACAAGTCTGACAAGACAATTCAATGGAGAAAAAAGTTTCTCAACAAATGGTGCTGAGACAACCGGATATCCACATGCAAAAGGGCAAAGCTGAATCTCTACCTCCCACCATATACAAAAGTGAACTCAAAATGAATCAAAGACTAAAACCTTAAGAGCTAAAACTATAAAACTGAAAAGATAACACAGTTATAAATCTTCATGACCTTGGATTAGGTAATGGTTTCTTAGATATGACACCAAAAGCACAAACAACAAAAGTAGATAAATTGGATTTCATCACATTTAAAACTTTTGTGCTTCAAAGCACACCATCAAGAAAGTGAAAGACAACCCACAGAATTTTTTGAGAAAAAAAATTCTCAAAAAAGTTTTTTTTTTACTTTTTGGGAGAAAAGTTTTGCAAATCATATACCTAATAAGGGACTCTAGAATATATAAAAGATTCTCACAACTCAACAATAACAAGACAAATGAATTTTAAACTGGGCAAAGGATCTGAATAGACATTTCTGCAAAGAAGATACACATTTGGCCAAATAAGCACATGAAAAGACACTCAACAGCAACAGACATTACAGAAATACAAATCAAAACCACAATGAGATACCACCTCACACCCACTAGGGTGGCTATGATAAAAAAAGACAGGTAATTATAAGTGTTAGAAAGGATGTACAGAAATTGGAACCCTCATACAGTACTGATGGGCATGTAAAATGGTGGAGCCACTTTGGAAAACAGTTTGGCAATTCCTAAAATATTAAACATAGAGTTACCACTATTATCCAGCAATTCCTAGAAAAGAAAATTCCAAGAGAAATGAAAATGTGTACCTGCACAAAAACTTGGATATGAATGCTCATAGCAGCGTTATTCGTAATATTCAAAAAGTAAAAAAACCACAAAAAAACAAAAATAAATGGCTATTTGACTAATAAATAAAACATGGCACATCCATACAATGGAATATTATTCAAAAGTGACTATAAAAAGGACTGAAGTACTGATATATGCTACAACATAGATGAATCTCAAAATCATGCCAAGTAAAAGAAGCCAGGAGCAAAAAGCTTACACATTATATGACTTCATTTACACGAAATGTTGAGAATGGTCAAATCTCTAGAGACAGAGAGTAGATCAGTGGCTGCCAGGTGTTGGGGGTGGGGTAAACGGGCAGTGACTGCTAATGGGTATGCAGTTTCTTTCTGAGCTGATGAAGATGTTATGGAATTAGATAGGGTGATGCCTGCACAACTTTGTGAATCATTTAATTATAAAAATTATAAATTATAAAAATTATAAAAAGAAGAGAAAAACAAAGTATGCAGTGAAAAGTAGGTCTCCCTCCCATCCATGTCTGCTGTCACCTAGATGCCTGGCCTAGAGGTAAAGATCCTCTTGTGCATCTTTCCGGAAATATTTTATGCATTTACAAGTCACCTACACACATGCACTGTCTTCGTTAACACACACACACACACGGTAGGACATTACAGATACTTCTCTGCATCTTGTGACACACACACACACACACACACACGGTAGGACATTACAGATACTTCTCTGCATCTTGTGTTTTGTATACTTAAGGTGAGTTTTAAAGAGATGAAGAGCAGCTTCATTTGTGGTGGGAGGGGCAGGGCTTTGGGGAGTGGAAAGAGCTGTGCAGACATAGAGACGTGTCGAAACGGAATGGCCCATTCTGAGAAGTGCAGGGATCTGTCAAGCCTTGGCGCAGAGGAGGTGAGTGGGAGACATGAGGCTGAGAGGCAGGCAGAGGCCAGATTGTGCAGGGAGGGGCTGAGGACTACACCAGGGATGGCAGCTTCATGCTGAAAGTACTGGGCATCCCTGAGGATGTCAATCAGAGAGTGATATGAATGATAACTCTGGATGGGATGGCAACTCCACAGGAGGTAGGGAGCCCAGTTGAGGAAAGAGATGGAGGAAGCTGTGTGTTGGGAAGGAGGAAGCCAATCCAAGTGAGATCAGGGAAACAGAATTTACAGGGTCTGATGGTGGAGGCTCCTGCCAGGGTTCTGACCAGGGAGACTGGGGGCTGGTTACCTCCCCTGAGATGGGGACTGCAGAGCTAACTATATTTGGTGATCATACTATGTGTGGGGAGGTGAAGATTATTACTCTGTGAGATTCCCAAAGGAGAGCTCCAGGGAGACCTGATATGGGAAGACAGGTCCAGGCCAGAGACAGACTTGGAACCACTGGCCCCCAAATGGCCCACATGAGGTTACTCAGGGGGTATAGATAGGATAGGTACACAGTGAGAGCCCTGGAAGACTGGGGCTCAATCCTGGGGGAACACCGGTATTTAAGAGGCCAAAGGATCTGGAGGATTCTATGATCAATAACTAGAGCTACCACGTATCCAGCACTGTTTCTGTGCCATGATCTTTAAATGTATACATATATTGTCTCTACTCTGCAAGGTAGATTTTCCATTATAGAGAAGAGACAGAGAAGTTGAAATGACTCAGTCCAAGTCACGCTGGTAAATGATGATGTCAGGATTCAAATACTGATCTGTCTAATTCCAAAATCAGTGATTTATTTGTTTGGTTCTCTCTGCTACTTTAAGCAAGAACCCAAGAGAGAAACCAAGAGAAAGAGTGAGGAGGTATGCTAATTTCCTTTCCTTTGGATAAATACCAAAGAGAGATCTGCACACCCATGTTTACTGCAGCACTATTCACAATAGCCAAGATATGGAATCAAACTAGGTGTCCATCAACAGATGAATGAATAAAGAAAATGTGGTATATAATATATACAGTAGAGTACTACTCAGCCATGAAAAAGAATGAAATCCTGTCATTTGTGGCAACACAGATGTGCCTGGAAGACATTGTGTTAAGTGAAACAAGCCAGGCACAGAAAGATAAATACTATATGTCCTCACTCATCTGTGGGAGCTAAAAAAAATAAGTAGAACTTTTAGAAGTAGAGAGTAGAATTGTGGTTTCTAGAGGCTGAGAAGGGGTGGGGGAAGGGGGATTAGTGAGATGTTGGTTAATGAACACAAAATTATAGCTAGACAGAAAAAATAAATTCTGGTGGTGCACAGTAGTGCTAGGCATCTATAATTAACATTAATTTATTGTATGTCCTCAAATGGCCAGAAGAGAGGAGCTCAAATGTTCTCATCACGAAGAAATAATAAGTTTTTGCGATAATCAATTTGCTACCTAGCCTGCATTTGAACATTACACATTGTATACATGTACTGAAATATCACTCCATATCCCATAAATACGTACAATCAATATATTTCAATTTAAAAATAAACCAACTTCTTACACACACACACACACACACACACACACACACACACACACACACACACACACACAAAAGCGTGATGAGGGAAGCCATGTCCATACACGGGGAGTCTGCCCTGGCTTGCGGCAGCAGTTCACGTGGATGCTAGGAAGGCTCTGAGCCAGACTTCTGAGACCCAGCACAGCCACAGCAGGATAAGACTGTGCTCCTAGGGTGATGGCACTTGTCTGCCACACTCAGATGTTTGCCCTGGGAGGATGACAGGCCTTGCATTTCTGGGTCAGATCTGCCTTCCCCGGTCTCCAACCCCAGTGGTCTCAGGCTGGGGATGAATGGGTTTGAGAGTTGGGAGGAGGGCTCCGTGAGGAGCACAGCTGTCCCAGCGCGGCCCAGAAAGGCTCTTTCCCTTTCTATGATCCTGCTGATAACCTGGTGGGTTTCTTTCTCCTTGTTACTCTGGAAGACAAAGTGTAATCTCACAAGTTTCCACCTGTTCTACATCTGAAACAATTTAAGATATTCTCAAGCTTTATAGGGTAAGCAAAAGCTTTGGGGTCAGACATTGGAGTCCAAGTTTCAGCTCTAAGGCTGAAGAGTTCTGTGGCTTCGAGCAGGTTACTTGACCTCTCTGGGCCCTTGCTCCTCTCTGTAGAAGTGGTCATGAAGCCTTTCAGGGCTGAGCTGCTGTGCAGATGAAATAAGAGAACACAAGTGAAGCAGCTCCTGTCCACAGTCCTGTCCCTCTAGGTCTTGCTATACATCCACAGAGAGAGGGGCAACATATAAGGCTGAGGAGAAGCCTGAGTAGTGGCAGGACAGGAGGGTGGGATGAGGACTATTCTGTCCCCCAGTGGGGTGGGGAGCTTGGTGGCTGCTGGCCTACCAGGCTGGAACTCAGAAGGCTCGTACTTAGAGGGGGACAGATGAAAGAGACACAGAGCCTGGATTTTAAAAAAAAATGAATAGTGGGCATGTCCCCTCCTATAGTAGCTGAGTAGAATGAGGAATGGGCTGAGTCCAAACACCTGGGTTCCAACACTGCCGCCCTCTTCCAACCGGGCAGCCCCGCTCAGTCCACTGCCCATCCCGCAGGGCTATTGTGAGGCTTGCCTGTGCAGGCAACTGGACAAGCGTGTGACTCTGAAAGTCGTTCTGGGGGTGGGAGGAGGAGACACCTGCAGTCTGGGAACACGCGCTGGAGGTGGTGAGGTGCAGTGACAGGAGTGTGGTGTTCACCTGGGCATAACAAGGCTCAAGGGAGCCCCAGACCAGACCAAGAGACAGTGGCAGGGAGGACGGCACATGCAGGCACCATTCTGCTCAAGCTCTGCTGCCCCTCCTGCCTGGCACTCTGGTGGGTGATAATACCCCCAGCACGGGTGGGGGGAAGGTTGTGTGAGATCATGGAAATGGGACTTAGTAGATGTAAAATGCTGTGCAAATAATTATTAGTAGAGGGAGCAGTGGCACAGCTGGAAAAAGGCTGGTGGAGGAGTGACATGTGGACACTCCACTTCAAGCAACAAAACCTCTCTGGGCCCTCAGCCATCTTCAAATAGCGTCCTTGCACTCCCTTCTCGGAATCTCAAACATGGTCCTCCTTTGGGCCATCTGGTCCTTGGTGTCACTTTCATTTATGGAATTACTAAATTAAATTGATGGGACATTAGTTAAACCCAATTAATATCCAGACTGTCTTTTTCCAAGGGAAGAGAGATCTTCAAAAAACAAAATATCCTAATAATTTAAACTCCATGATATTCACATAAATACTATATGACTGAGTATTACACGCTGGATAATTTTAGTTTGGGAAGAAAATATTAAGAGTCAGTCTATTCTTACAAATACTACTTCTAATCCTCATTCGAACGTGTTCCCTGACCCCTCACATTTATCATATGAGGTAATAGAGGCACTGAGAGGTCAGTGGATTTGGAGAAGGTTCAGGTCAGTGGCAAATCAGGTCTCAAATCAAGACCTTCTAACTTTAAGTCTACTGCTCTTACCTTCATATCCCTGAATTAAGTTAGAAATCAAAGAACACAAAGCATCTTTTATCAAAAGGGAATGCTTCTGATATTATCAAGGCATATCCATCCATCTACCCATCCATCCCTCTATCCAGTCATCCACCCATCATCTATCCCTATATCCAATCAATCATCCATCCATTCATGATTTACTGAGGGTCTACTATGTGCCAAGCATTGTAGCACATGGGGATACAGACCCTCCTGTTAAACTGTTAAGTTTCATGAAAGCAGAGTCCCAGGGTCTAGTTCAGGCCTAGCGTGGCACACATATGTCCAGTAAATACTTTCTGAATGAAAGGACGAATGAATAGACCCTGTCCCTGAGAAGCTTACAATGCTGTGTGACAGGGTTACAGCCCCACCAGGAACAAAGCGGTGGAGCCACCAAGATGTGTCCCACTCAGCTGGCAACAAGATCACCGTGGTGCATCCATCAGTGTGGCTTTCTTGACAAAGAATCTTGTTTCCAGAGCTCTCAAGGAACAGAAGTGAAATGGGCCAGTCCTGAGGCTTCCTGGGGAGCCAGGTCTGGCCTGGCTCCCCAGGGGGCTGACTTTACTCTCTTTATCACATGGGACCTCAGTTATCTTACCTGCGACCCACTGGTCTCTTTAGCCTCAGATCCCAAGTCAACTTTGCCAACACATCATTTTCCTGAGTTATTCTAGAGTTCTCTGAGCTTCCTTTTCACCATTTCAACTCAGTTCAGTCAATTCAACAAACACTTCCCAGGCACCTGCTACGCACTAGGCACTGGGGGATGCCAGAAACCAGACACATACTTCCTCAAGCAAGCCTGCCGTCTTTGCACCTCAATCCCAGAGCCCCATATTCAGCGATCCATCCAGGCAGCTGGGTGCATGACATGGGTCCCCTGGCTGAGAAGCCAATGACACCTGTAGGCCCAGGGAGGGCCCACCCCGCTCAAGTTTGAACTGTAAACATCTGAGACATCTACCAGCGGTTACTGAGAGGATGTTAAAAATAATTATCCATTGAAAATATTAGATTTGCTCTGGATTGTTCATTATATACAATGGTTTAATAGGACTTTTATTGAATAGCTGCAGAGCTCTGGGCTGAAATCAATTTGCCATACACGTGGAATTTTGATGTCTGCTGTTGACTTCCCCAACACAGAGCAATTTGTAATAACTTTGGCTCGCTGTTGTTTTCAAAGCTCCTGCTACATCACAAGCATTTATTTCTGACCACAAAATTACATTTATTCAACAGAAAGCAGCTCCGGGTCTTTAAGAGGTTAACTTCGGGAGTGCTTGGCTGCTCTCCAGCCTGCATGGAGGAGGAGTGCGCGGGCGCAGTGGCACCCGGCGGCGGCGCGGCGGCAGCGCCGGGCGGGCGGCCGTGATTAATAGACTGCTGAGTGCGCGCTTTCCACATGCACGCTGCTCCTGCCCCTGCCTCCATAGATCACGGACTTAGCCTCAACATATCTGACTGAAATTGAATTTGGCTTCTCTCTCAACCGTTCATTTCCTATGTTATGCAAGGTTATATCCTTTTCTGCATGAGCAGAACCAAACCAGCTGCAGCTTTGGAGGAGAAAATGTGTTTTCAATTATGAAGCTGGCCTGAATATTGAACCACAGTCCTACTGCTCCCCTAATTGAGCCATCATGGAGCGAACCTACAGGAAGATGCTGTATTCATTCGGCCCTGGGACTTTACTATCAGATAATTAAAACACATCAGCACCATTACCACTGTGACCACCACAGCCGCTGCCACCATCACCTCCACTACCACAAAAGGCCCAAGAGCCTGAGGATGGCCATGCAGGGTGAGAAGTCCCCCAGGAAGGGGTCAGGACAGCAGGTCACGTCAGAGTCCTTGTGAAGCCTCACACGTCCTCCAGACAGAACTAGTCAGCCTTTCCTCAGGGTGCCCAGGCCACTCCATAGGCACCTGTCAGGGGCACTGGGCCCCAAACCCAAAGGTGGTTGTGATGCCTCCCAGACAGGGAACAGGCCTACTTTTTCTTGTGGGTCTCTAGGAAGGTCACATAAAGTCTTGCACACGGCACTCAGTAAGTGCTTACTGATGGGGCAGAAGGTGGAGGGAGCGAGAAGCTCAGCCAAGAACACCTTTGACACTAGCTCAGCGAGGCAAGGAGAGTGGTGCAAACCCTAAGGCACAAGCCCTTGAAGCATGTAAAATCTGCTGGGAAAGCAAGGCATCAAGAGGGGAAAGTTAGCAACTCAATAATAAGGAAAATAAATAACCTGACTAAAAAATGGGCAAAGGACCTAAATGGACATTTCTCAAAAGAAGACATGCAAATGGCCAACAGGTGCATGAAGATATGTTCAGTATCACCAACCATCAGGGAAAAGCAAACCCAAACCACGAGCTACCGCTTCACTACTATGAAAAAGACAAATTGCAAATGCTGGTGCGTATGTGCAGAAGGGCACCTTCCACGCTGCTGGTAAGAATGTAAGTTAGCACAGCCATTATGAAACACGATAAGGAGGTTCCTCAAAAAATAAAAAATAGAACTACTATACAATCCAGCAATCCCACTTCTGGGTATACATGCAAAGGAAATGAATAGATATCTGCACTCTCATGTTCATGGTAGCATTACTCACAATAGCCAAGACACAGAAACAAACCTAAATGTCTGATAATGAATAAGCAGATAAAGAAAAAGTGGTATATACATACAATGAAATATTAGCCTTAAAAAAAGGAAATCCTGTCATTTGTACCAGTATGAATGAACTTAGAGGACATTATGTAAGTGAAAAAGGCCAGGCACAAATATAAATATTGCACAGTCTAACATACAAGTAGACCTAAAAAAGTTGAACCCATTGAAACAGAGAGCAGAACGGTGGCTGCCAGGAGCTGGGGGGTTTTGGAGGGAGGGATAGGGAGATGTGGGTCAGAGGGTACAAAGTTTGGTTACACATGATGAGTAAGTTTTGGGAATCTAAAGTTCAGCATCGTGACTGTAGTTAATAATAACGTCTTGTATACGTGAAATTTACTGAGAGCAGATCTTAAGTGTTCTCATCACGGGCACACATGAAAGGTAACTATGTGAGATAATAGATGTGTTAATTAGCCTGACCATAGCAATCATTTCATTATGTATATGTATATCAAAACATCACATTCTTTACCATAAATATATACAACTTTTATTTGTCAATTATGCCTCAATAAAGTGAGGGGGGAGTGGGGAAGGAAAAAGAAACAGGCTGAGATGGTCAGGAAAGTGAATGAAGGAGACAGACTTTCAGTTAGGTCTTAAAAGATGCAAATGATTTTTAGCAGTGAGGAAGAGCCAAAGGTTATATCATAACAGAGGCAGTGGCTTCAGGAAAGGGTCAGAGGCAGGAAACTAAAAAGTATGTGCAGGTGACATAAATACACCAGTTTGGCTGGAGAAGAAGCCCAGGACTTGGAAGCCTGGAAATACATTTTAAAGCCAAATCATGGCGTTCCTTATACCCTGTCTGAGGCACTTGAGTGGGCACAGAGCCACAGAACTTCACCTGTGGGAAGAGCCCTTTGAGCGAACCTAGCTCAATGGCTCCCATGACTAACGATGCTTGAGAACCAGATGAGAGGACTTCCTAAGACAACAGACTCTGAGGGCCCCCCGGGCCTGCTGAGTCAGAATCTTGGGGAGGAGCTGGGAGCTGTATTTCTGGAAACAGGTGGGAGACTCTCATGGAGCCAGCGCAGCACTGGTCTGAGGACCAGCTTTAGGAACTACTGAACGAACACGAACGAACGAACACACACACACACACACACACACACACACACACACACACCACTTTTTAGATTTTAGAAGCATAAGGCTGAGTATAGGGCGAGTCAGGCTTTACCCCATAAATATAGTAAAATATAAGGGCAGAATATCCTCAGGCTCAAAATCAAAAGAGAGATACAAAGGAAGCCCTACCAGAGATCAGAAAGGGAAGAGTTGGCTTCTGGCTGGGGTATTTTGTGACAACTTGGAGGACCTGGCATTTGGGTTGGGCCTTCAGGTGGTCATCCGACTCTCGTTTGAACATTCCCAGTAATGGGAAGCTCACAACCTGAGATGGCAGTTCAATTTCTGAACAGATCTAGTTGCTAGAAAATGTCCCCTTCTGTTCTGCTGATGACAGTCAACCCAAGCATTAGTCTGCTGAGTCACACTGGATTTCAGAGGGGCGGGCTCCTTGCAGACTGTCTCGCTTACCCACTCAACTTACAGATGAGCAAAATCAGGCAGAGAGAGGCTCCAGGCGTTGCCCAGGGTCACAGAGATAGTGGATGGCAGCGCCTGGACCAACTCCTGTGAAATGCTCTCTGGAGTGAACCACATGGATATCCCAGCTTTATTTAGAACTGGCCTTTAGATCTGAACACTTAAATATGCTACAGCTCAACAGATATGGGCTGCAGGACATACTGGAAACCCTCAGTCAATTTCAACTAACTCAAATTATTTACCCAACCTTCCGCATTTCATCTGATACATGATTAAAATCCATCAAGTTGTCCTGCGAGTGTGCACAGGGTCCTTGCTTTCCACTGCACCAGACTCTCCTTTGGACTAGCCACTTTCAAAGCAGCTCACCATCATGGCCCGCCAGGCATGTCCCGGCCCTGCTGACTTCTCTGGCCTGGATTGCTGCCAAGCAAGTGCCGCCTCCTTAGAGCCTTGGCACCTGCTCCCCTCTGCCTGGTGCCCTTTACCCAACTGTGAGTGTGGCTGGTTCCTCTCATCACTCAGGTTTTCCCCCGGATGTCTCCTCCTCAGAGAGGCCTTCCGTGACAACTGTCTAAGGAAGCCACCCTCCCCTCCGGCTCTGCCCCCGACCCCACTCCTCTCCCTCAGAGCACTTGCCCCTCTCTAGCATTGCTGGTTGTGTTTCTTATCTGCTTCCCTTTGTCAGATCTGCAGGGACCTTGTCGACTGTATTCACTACTAGTACTTAGCTCCTATTTGGCCCATAGTTGGAAATGGGAGGCTCCCAAAAAGGTTTTATTGAATGAATAAATGAATGAATGAATATCAGAGAGTAAAACACAGCATCAGAGATCTGAGCCTGACCGCAGCTCTGAGTGCTGCAGTGTGCTGTGTGTAAGGCAGGCCTTGGGTATGAAGGGAAGGTTCAGACTACTCCTTGGTCCCTCACATGGAGGCAGGATGGAGGCGATATGGGGTATAAGGGAGCCAGGGGGGTGCCCTAGATTTCCTTATTAGGAAACCAGGTGGGCCAGAGTCATTTCCTGAGAAGGGAAAGAATGGTGGAGCAAGAAATTTAATGTGGGTTAAGAGTCCTTTCCTTTGGAATATCTAAGAGGTAATATCAAATAGGCAGTCTCACATGAGCCCAGAACTCAAAAAAGACGATGAGAGAGAAATCAGTGTGTTCAGCATACAGATCCTAGAGAGTATAACAGCAAAGAACGCCACTATTCAAACAAGGAATGTCTAAGGAGACTAAAAATCAATAGCCAGAGAAGTGAAGGGAAACCTCGAGAAAAATATCAGAGAAGAGAATATATCAAGAAAGGGGTCACTGGGTGGGCTGGAGGTGGCTGAGGTAAGAGAGCTGAGGACTAAAAGGGTCCGGGAGAGTGGGGTGGACACAGGGCTGGAGTGGGTTGTAGAATACGGGGTATATTACCGGGAATGGAGAAGCTCCTTGAGTAGCTTGGCTACGATAGCTGGCGGATGAACAAGGTTTCCTCTCTGTCTCTCAAGATGGGACATGCTAAAGCTTGTAGGAATGCTGATGAGAACAATCCAGTAACCAGCAGAGATTGAAGGTGCAGAAAAGGGGATAGCTGAAGCACAGTGGTTCCTAAGACGGTGGGAGGAGGGGGGCTCCAGAGCACATGCAGAGGGCTGGGGTTTGAGGAAGGAGCACCTCTCCTCCAGACACAGCTTTGGAGATCTGGTGACAGGAAGATGAAAGCAGTGGCTACTTTTCCAAATTGGGAAGGCTGGGCACCTGCATGCTTGGAAAGCACCTAGTACAACACTTGGACTTGCTAAGTAAGTGTCTGCTGGGGTTCACGACATGCTACCCCAAAATATGGCGCCTTGGCATTTCAAAAATCAGCAGAAGCAGGAAGGTCTCTCTGACATTCTCCCTCCCTTCTCCACTACAGACCCTCATGTGACAGGTGTTCTGCTCTAGACCCAGAGGAAAGAAATGTCACATGGGACATGCTACCCCAAAATATGGCGCCTTGGCATTTCAAAAATCAGCAGAAGCAGGAAGGTCTCTCTGACATTCTCCCTCCCTTCTACACTACAGACCCTCATGTGACAGGTGTTCTGCTCTAGACCCAGAGGAAAGAAATGTCACATGGGACACAAGAAAAATTTACACAAACAGTTCCCCAGTTTACTACCATGAGATCACACCCTAGTGTCCTCTATTCACACTTCTGCATGGCTGTCCATAAAAATACACTTGTCCCAGCTTCTTTGGGTCTTCATTTCTGAAGGCTCCTATGTCACATAAAACTTTTATTATTAAGTAAGTTTGTACACTTTTCTCTCGTTAATCTGAACATTAGCAAGATAGAGCAAGAGTTCAAACTTGTTCAGTAGGGTGCCATTCTGAACATTATTACAAATGGGCTTTCGCTTTCCCTCAGCTTGCCTGAGTACATGGCCTCCCCAAAGCTTCCTTCCACCTGGGAAATTAAAATTGGTCATAGATGAAATGCAAAGAGATAGAAGATAATATTTAGTTTCTGACATGCAAAAAAGAATTATGGAGCTACTGCTTTATAAGTGTGATTATTTCTTTTTGAAAGAAATATTTCACATATACAAAGAAAAAAGTATAAATGACAAAAACACCCGTGAGAATATTCCCAAGACTCCTGAAAACACCTTGGTGCCCCCCTCTGAAAACCTCTACTCTGAATTTCCTCTTTATCCATTTCTCGCTTTTCTTCGTGGTTTTGTAATGTGTATGCATCCCTAAACAACATCAGCTAAGTTCTGCACATTCTTGAATTTCACTCACTTTTCCCTGCTGTGTTGCCTTCCACGAATGTCTTGCTCTTCACCTGTGTCTTTATTTCTGAAGTCTCTTGTGTCATGCAAAACATTTGTTAAATAAATTTGTATGCCTCTCTCTTGTTAACCTTTTGTTATAGGATTTACAACAAAATGTTATACTATTCTTTTTACTGTTGATGGATATCTGGTAACATGTTTCCACATGTTTACTATTTTCAAGATTCCTGAAATTGTTTTCTGGGCAGAAAACTTAAAGTTTATTTAGGGCAATGGCCAGTGCTCTCACTGACTTGAGCATGGTGCGGATGACACCAAGCCGAGGGTTGCTATCCCCTTATTGGTCAAAAAAAAAAAAAAAGTTTATGTACATACTCCAAAAGGGTATGTACTTAAGAGTGGAACTGCCATGTCAAGGCATATGTGCTACTTTATTACCTGATGCTGAACTGGTTTTCGAAAAGGTTAAACCAATTTACTCTCCTATCTTGACTTTTTAATTTTGGCCAAACCTACTGTAGGTATAAATAATTTTCATTTCCCTGATTATTATCAAGTTTGAGTATCTTTTCATTTATTTATTGACCATTCTGATTTTCTCTTCTGAGAGTGATGTTCATGACATTTCCTTTTTTTATATCAGGATATTTGGCTTTTTCCTATTGACATGTAAGAGTTTTTAGTATTTTACAAACATTAATCTTTTGTTAATTATGGGTGTGACAACTACCCCCACCTGGTTTCTGGCTTGTGACCAAACCTACACCACAAGACTGCCCTGCACAACCTAGAGGCACCACTCACATCGCAGGCATTTGAATCTTCATCATGATAAATATTTAGGTAAGTCTGAATCTTTATTATGACAAATTTCCAACAGATAATGTGAAATGTCTTGAGAAAGGTGGCACCTTCTCCTAGTTCACACAAAGGTACAATGGAGCTAGCAGTGCCCTGGGCTTGTCTTTTCACTGTCTTTAGGGCATCTTTCCATTTACAATTAAATAAAAAAAAAAAAAAAGCTCTTAAATATTTAACATGGTTGATTGCAACAATCTCTCCCTTTATGGTTTTCTGTTTAAGAAATTCTACTCAACCCGAAGTCATCATATTCTGTACTTTCTTCTAAAAGGTTTAAAAAGTCTTTACCTGTAATTTGTGTTTCCATGTGGTGTGGGGTAGGGATCCAATTTCATTTAATTATATATGGATTAACCAATTGTCAAAGGACCATGTAATGAAAAGTCCCCCCTTTTCTTACTGATCTGTAATGCCATCTTTGCAATATATTTGGCTTCTACATACAAAGGGTCTTCAAAAAGTTAATGGAAGGATTTGTACTATCTTTTAATTCAGTTTTTCCACAATCTATTTCAAATACTCTTGTATATACAACGGTCATTTTCTGTTTATTATTATTATTATGTTCCATTGGTGTATCATGGAAGGATTTGTACTATCTTTTAATTCAGTTTTTCCACAATCTATTTCAAGTACTCTTGTATATACAACGGTCATTTTCTGTTTATTATTATTATTATGTTCCATTGGTGTATTTATCTACCTTTGTCCCAATCACTGTAGTTCTGATAATCTGGTCAGGCAAATCCTCCATCTTGTTCTTATTCAGTATCATCTTCACCATTATTGACCATTTGCTCTTACACGTATAGTATATAAATTTTGGAACCAGCTTTTCAAGTTTCATAAAAAAATCCTCTTGGGATTTTGATTGGAACTGCAATGACTGACTCTATTATCAATTTGGAGAAAATAATTTTCCTGATTTTAAGGGGAATGTTTTTAACACCACTGGGTCTGATGATTAAATGCAGGTTTTTGATAAATACCTTTGACCAGGTTAAAGAAGTTTCCCTCTGTTCCTAGCTTGTTGGTAGCTTTCATCTTGAATGGATTTAAATTTTGTCAAATTCTTTTCTTATAACTATTGAAATGATCATTTTTCTCCTTTAATCTGCTAATGATATAGATTTAGATTAATAAATCTTTCTAATGTTAAACCAAACAGCATTCTTGGGATATATTGAGCTTAACGCATTCAGCTGACTAATATCTTTTTAAGGACTTCAGTGTATCATAAATAAGACTGACTTGTAATTCTCCTTTCTTGTACTATTCTTGTCCGGTTTTGGTATCAAGGTTACATATTAGGCTCATAAAATGAGTTAGAAAGTATTCACTCTTCTCCTAATTTCTGAAGGAGTTTGTAAAAAATTAGAATTATCTGTTTTATAAATGATTGATAGAACTCTCCTAGAAAACTGTCTAGACCTTATGGGATTATTTCTGTAATAGTTATAAGGATATTCAAATTTTCTACTTCTTTAATCAGTTTTGCTACAGTATTCTATTAATTTGTCCATTTTGTCTATTGTCTAAATTTTAAAATTTATGGGCATTAAATTACATATAATATTCTTATTATCTTTTTAATCTCTGCCACAGCTACAATGTTATTTTCATTTTTATTCCTGACATTATTTTTTTCTTTGATTAGTAAGGCGTTTTGTCAATCATAGTAGTTTTCAAAGAACCAACTTCTGGGATGTTTCTCTCCAGGTCTTTGTTTTCTTTTTCATTCAGGTCTGTCCTTATATTTAATATTATTATTAATTACATTTACTATTTCCTTCTTATTTGAACTTACTCTGCTGTTCTTTTTTTAAAGCTGAGGCTTAGCTCATAGATGCTCAGTCTTTTATTTCCCCTATAATATAAGCATCTAAGT
The DNA here is from genome assembly GCF_000696425.1 of Galeopterus variegatus. Lineage (NCBI taxonomy): Eukaryota > Metazoa > Chordata > Mammalia > Dermoptera > Cynocephalidae > Galeopterus > Galeopterus variegatus. The sequence goes on along the minus strand of NW_007726275.1, from coordinate 220,361 downwards.
TATTTCTTAAGAGGATTTTCCTCCAAGAGGTTGGCTAAACCAGCTCCTAACACCCTCAGCCACCAAGATTCTTCTTGGGGAGAGAAGCAAGGAGAAGGTGAGACAATCTGAAAGACTTCACATTTTCTGAAAGGGTGTGAGTATTACTTTACTAAAGGCACTCTTTCAATTATTGTTAGACTAGAATAAGCTTTAAATTGGATTGAATATTTAGGTTATCCTTCAACCCTCCCTCCCCCCTCCATCAACTGGCTGAGCTTGTGAAACATGCAAAATTAGGTATAGCAACAAGCAATAAATAAAGAAGTAATTCTAACTTCATTGTGGGTTAAATTTGATGGCTTTGTTACAATAATCATTAATAACCGTTAATGGCAGTATTTCAAACTTTCAAACCAAGGCAACAAATACAGTTATTCACTAGCTTCTTCTAAAGGTATTCCCGAGCATATCTTATGGGATCACCTTACTAATAGCAACATACAAAAATGAAAGGATAAGAGCAAAATATTTTAAGAACCACCTCCAGGGAAACCTCACTGTTCAATCATTTATTTAATAACCATATCTGAGAGCCTGAATACTTTTCAGTTCTGGGAGCTGTGCCAGGTGCTGGGAGGACAGAGGGGAACAAGACAAGACACAGTGGCTGGCGTCACACGTTCATGACTAATGGGGAGCCCAGACGATGGTACAGGCGGCTCCCACACACAGTGACAAACACGGTCATGAGGAGTGCAGGGAGCCATGGTGGCGCATGGCAGAGGAAACTAGCCTATCTTTTGGGGGTGAGGGGACATCTTCCTTGAGGAAGGGACATCCATGCTGCAGTGAGCCAGATGAAGGGGAAAGAGGAAGGAATGTTTCGGGAAACAGGTCGGCTTGCGCAGATGAGGACGCTCAACACATTCAGGGCCTGGCAGAAATTCACAATGGCTGGCGTCTCGAGTGATAGGTGGCGAGTGATGAGAGGAGTCTAGAAAGGTCAGCAGTTATGGGACCAGGCAGGGTCTCACAGACCACAGGAAGGAAGGAGTCTGGGCTTTGTACTGAGAACCATGGGAAAACATTAAAGGGCATAAGATGTACCCTGGCCAGGTTAATGTTTTTCATAACATCATAATACTCTACAAATACATGTTCTTGCAAGAACCCAAAAGTCCTATGTGAATTTCTTGCTGTCTGAAAACATCTTTTGTTTTTTCTTTTGGGGGACTCAAAGAAGGAAATAATCTATACAAATTCTGGGGCAAAGAAGATTATTTGGCTAACACTGTACACTTTTATAGGAGGAACTGAAGCACCTTGGGACAAGCTCAAAGAACACATCCGGTAATACATCTGCAAAATGTGTTTAGCAGACACCGATAAGGATACAAGAGCAAGCCTCTGATTACAGCAGGCAACTCTAAAATCAACCAACTCAAATGGATCCTATCCCATGTAAGCATCAGGACACGCTGCCCTCTGACCATGCTCACAAGAGTCCCAGCCACTTACTCTGGAGCTCTGAGCCCAGGATCCAGCCTTCCTAGACACGTGTCCAAATAAGGCCCCACCTCCTGTCACTTGTGTCCCAAGCTGAACCTACTGTCTCGCTTACCCTAATCCTGACCCTTCCCTGTGTTCTTGTGTCCTCTGTGAATTGTGCAGTTGCAAGAAAATAAAATTTCTAATACTGTACTCATATGGGTTCTTTCAAGGGCTTTGAAAAAATCTTGCTCCCTTTCCTCAACAATCTGGTATTATTACTCAGTCCCTTTTATACTATTTTGGTGCTATTCCCATTAACAGGCAGCCAGGGTGATGACCCAGGTGACATGCTGCCCACATGCCATCTGCCAGGCAGCTCAGTTCTTCTCTGTAAGGATCTATCAGAAAACATTTCCTTACATCAAGCCCAAACTTACTCCTTGAGGCTCCTGCCTGATGCTCCATGTTTCAAGCCTTAGATCAGGTGAAATTCCTCTCCTCCCAGCAGCTCCCCATTAAAAACACAAGATTGCCCCACTCCATCCTTTCTGCACAGGAGGCCTCATGGCGGCGGCAGCCCCAGATTAGCTCAGGGAACAAGATGATTCCCTTGAGGACGTTCATGGGTTCCTAGGGGCTGTGACCTGAACAACCTCAGTCCACTGTGAGAAGCATAACCACAGGGGATGCTTCTCCCTTCAATTCCCGGCATCTTTTTACATTCTGAATATGGCTTCCCTTTCCAGAAGGGCTTTAATTGAGGACTCAGTGGAAAAAGCACATTGCAAAGGGCAAAATCTGCTCGATGCTGGGTTGATGCAGCCATGAGGGCTCCATCTGGGTAAGTGCCTTCTGTCAATGGCATTTATTTAACGTGAATAAAAAGAAAGACCAAGTAACAACGAAGGGTGGCTCAGGATATAAAATAAATAGAAAACTTACCTCCCCTTGGAAGCTCTTCAGCAGTGGTGCTACCTGCTTGCGCAAATCCTGGAGCAAGAGGAGTGGGTCAGGAAACAGCCATTTGAGAAGGAAAGAAAAGGGAAATGTTGGTTAAGCTTCCTAAAAACAACTTTGATTTCAGTGCTGATTATCATTATATAAAGCAATCCTGGTACCTCTCCTGTCCTTAATCCCTTAAAACATAAATAATGTCCACTGGTGCTCCAGAATTTAAAATAACTTACATAAGAAGCAGCCCCTTGTGGCTGGTGGCTACTGCCTTGGACAGCATAGATACAGAACACTTCCCTAATCACAGAGTGATCTATTGGCCAGGGCTGTGCTGTGAGCTTTTTGCCAAACATAACTAACTCACCCACATTATTTTGTACTGTAATCCTGTAAACACATTTGATCAAGAAGTATTGTAATTTCCTTTTTAATTATGTATTTTTCTAAAAGATGCATTCCTGAACATGACGCCATTATTTCCTTAGAGAATACTTTTTGTTCCTCCATTGGATGATTTTCTATGTTTTTACGCCAAATTCAATGTCAGAAAATAACCAAACTCAACCAATCTCTTCTTAAATACATTAAAAAAGGCTATTTGTAGTAGTCACGATAATGGGCCCCTAAAGATGTCCACATCCTAATCCCTGGAACCCGTGACTATGTTAGGATACATGGTAAAAGGGACTTTGGAGATATAATTAAGTTAGGGATCATGAGTCAGGGAGATTAGCCAGCATTATCCAGGTGGGCCCAATGTAAACACAATGGTCCTCATAAGAGGGAGGCAGGCTAGTCAGAGTCAGAGGAGATTTGAGGATAGAAGCAGAGGTCAGAATGACATGGTGCATGAGCCAGGGAACGCAGGCAGCCTGGAGAAGCTGGAAAAGGCAAGGAAACAGATTCTCCCCTGCAGCTCCTAAAAGGAACATGACTCTTGATGACACCTTGATTTCAGCCTAATAAATTCCGTTCTGTCTCCCGACCTCCAGCATTGTCGGATGATAAATTTCTGTTGTTTAAGCCCCTAAGTCCATGGTCATTTGCTACAGCAGCAATAGGAAATTCACACACTGTCTCATTTAGCCCACTATACTTTTCAGAAAGACAGAGGACAAACTGTGACACTGAAAAGGAAATGAGGGCAAAGAACAGTGAACGAAAGATGACTGTTTGCTCCTGGCCCAGGTCCATGGTAAAGCCCATGTTTTAAGCACAAGGAGCACGCCCACTTCTTTGTCAGAAACTTGGTCACCGCAAGTAATGATGCAGAACGGGAGCAACATGGCCTGGACTCCCTGCCAGGAGAGGAGGGAGCCCCCATGGAACAGGGGAGGGTGAAGGCAGAAAGAGCCCTGAGACTTGGGGGAGGGGGAGATTCCCCTTCTCTCCCCTCCTGCTCCCCCAGGCAAAGACATGCAGGAAGATCACATTGAGTGACTTCTGTCACAAACTGCAAACACGAGATGATGATGGAGTCTGTGTGTTGTTTGTTTTCCAGAGAGGCTGACTTTGTACGAAGGTGATTGGTTAATGAGGTGTCATTGCATTACCCAGTGTCTTACTAACCAGCGGGTGCTGAGGTGCACACCAGCATGGGTAAGAGAGGATCGATTTGCAGTGACCACCGCGGACACAGTCCACAGCATGCAGACCACCATACACAGGACTGTCTTAATGCTAAAACACAGACATGCAGGGAATCCTCCTCTCAAATTGGTTAAAGGCCAGAAACCCATATTAATCTTATTTTTAGAAATAACATGAAAATTTCAAGAAAAATAACCTCAGAGAGACACCTGCCGTGCACCCATCAGTGGACACTGGCCCCAGTCAGGCAGGCCTTCGCAGAGTGGGTGGGGAGTGGCCTGGGAGGCCTGGGCCCTGCTCTGCTACAACGGACTGTGCTATCCCTGATGGCTTTTGAAAGGGGACCCCTAAGGCTTCCAATGCCCCCTGGACCTGGATCTCACAGAACTGGACGCAGCCAGGCCCGAATGCCATGGGACGTGATCCCGTTGATTCTCACTCGAGCTCTGTAAACATGGATGGGCGACAGTCGGGAGCGCCCTCTTCCCTTCTCATCAGGGAATGGGTTCGAGACACCAACCAGGACTGGGCAACATTTGGCTGAGGAAACCCAGGCACAAGAGGCTTTCGAACTCCAGAACTACAGAAGCTGTTTACCTCCCACCCCAGGCTCCATGCTCCTTTACCAGAGGGGCCACCACGGCCCTGTCCTGCCAGTCCTGTCCCACAGGGTCTGGTCTCCACGCTGCAGGTGGCCTGAGGCTTTCGGCGACCTGCGCACTGGCGACAGGGCAGTCAGCGCAGGACCGACTCAGCCATCAGCACGTAACTGCTTCAAGGACAGCAGTGCCACCTCGGGCATGTGTACTGGCACATTTGTCCCTGTCTCCTCTGTGTCTACAAGAGGGCCGAGCATACGACATGGGGAACTCAAAAGACATGGAATGGGAGCAAGAGTGAAGAAATGAGAGAACAAGAGGATGAGCAATCTTCAAAGTGTGCCAGGAACTGGCGGGTGGCGATCACCCCATTCCAAGATGGCTCTGTCCAACAAAACCAGCAGGCCAGCAGGCCAGCCACGGATGTGACTGAATGCTTCCTAGTAGCAAAAAGCAAGAAAAAGCAGACGAAGTTAATTTTAATTTAATCCAATATATCCAAAATCTTATCCTGTCATGTGTAATCAATATATTAATTGTACATAAGGTATTTTACATTTTTTTTCTTTTTTTTTTTTGGTATTAAGTCTTTGAAATCTGGTGTGCATCTCACACTTAAGCCCATCTCAGTTTGGACTGGTCACATGTCAAGTGACCATTAGCTATACACGGCTGGCGGCCATCATACTGGACAGCTCAGGGCTAAGAGATGTATTCACAAATCAGGGCTCTTCTGGGAGGAGGGGTCAGGGATGGCAAGCCCCCAAGGGAGAGGTGAGAGAACAGGCATCTAGAGAAGTAAAAGGACAGGTGGATGAACACAGAGTTAAGAGAGGAGGGAATTTCAAGAGGGAAGATAAACTCACTCATGTCAAATGCTGCCACAGAGGTGAGGATTAGGAACACCACTGGATTTAGCAGCCGGTAAGTTCCTTTGAACTTTGAAGGTTGGAGGGCAGCTTGAGTAGAGCTGGGGGATGGAAACCAATGGGTGAGGGGCCCAGTGAGTGTGTGGAACTTTCTGAGAAATCAACAGTCTGGGGGAGGGACAGGGAAGGTAGACCAGGTCTGGGGGGCGTCCTGGGGAAGGGGGTCTCAGGCAAGAGTTAGCAGCAGTGCCTGCCACGGGCTGAACACTGGGCTCACTTTTCACAATGACTCTGCCAGCATAAGGGACTGACATGAACACACGACAGATAAGGACACCTGAGACTCAGAAAGTAAAGAAAACTTGTCCAAGGTCACACAGCTGGACGAATTTGGATTTAAACCCAGTGATCTCTCCAAGGCCCATGCCATAGAGATGTTGAGGACTCAATCACCTTGGTCACGTGTGGGTACAGGGATGACATATGGGATCACACAGACACCAACATGGCAGGGAATAGGAAGACTCATATATTACTCAAAAGGCTTATAAAGGCCCAAACTCAGTGGGAAAACAGTGCAGTTGGATAGGGTTGTGGAATGAGAAAGCCAGTATGGCCTCAGTGCAGGTACAAGGCCAGGTGCCCAAGAGTCTGACCACAAAACGGTTCCTCTGACCACCAGGCTTGCGCCCCAGCTACCCGCAACCCCACCAGTCTGGCACAGGGTCAGCCTCATGAGCACACCAGCTTTGAGACATGTAGTGGATGACAAAGTTGCTCCTATATTGTACTGCACAATTCCAGGAAGGCAGAAGAGCTACACCTCTCATAACATCCTCTTAACCAACCCCCTGTATTTTAAAAATCATTTCTTTGAGCATGTTCATGTCTCATAACAGACCTGCTAAATAACCTTTTTGATATTGAAGCTGGATGTGTGTGTATACACATGCACACACATATATTTAAAGAAAGTTGAAGAGGAAAAAACCACTATATATTCACATACATTGTACACAAACTGATACATATGTACTTCAAGTCACCAGCTAAAAATCATTCATTCAAATTTCATTTTGGCAGTTTGAGAAATTCCTTATCCAATTCTGTGCCTACAAATATTACTTGGTTTTTATATTAAAGTAAGGAGACAGATACAAGGATGCTCAATTCTGACCTGTGGGATTCTCCATTGTGGGTTAGCGAGGACATGATATGATTTATTATCTTTTTAGAACAGAGCGCCCTTTGCTGCCTAGACAGCACCAGAAATCGCAGACTTGGCCACTTTGGGTCCTCGAGTCCACTTGTGCACCCTTCTCTGCAATTGCAAACTGCAGAAGGTGGGGTTTAGGCTCATCAAACCTACATTGGGATGAGTGATAATTAAGTAATTAACACATGTTTAAAAACTTAACAATAATTTAGGTTAATTCTGTTATAGGTTTGTCAGTGATGTTTTCAATTTTCTTCCATCCGGTACCATCTATTGAGCAAAAAGCAACAAATGACGCGAAGAAAGTGATGTCCTTGAGATTATTAGTATCAGGTGTCTGTTGGCAAAAGCCAAAATAGCTCATTTCAACCTCTCTCCCTTTGAGTACATAGGAAATGATCAGTAATGATTATGGAGATGCTTCTACATGAAAAGGATTTTTGTTATTCTCTAAAATGCTGATTCACAACACATTATTTAGGTCAGAAACTGAACAGCAAAATGCTATTAAGGAATTTTCTAGGTAATGACAATTGCTGGAGAAAACCATTCTGATTTAAAAGCAAAACACAGGCAAAAACACAAAATCGCCATGAAGCATTCAGTTGCACCTTAAGGTGCAAGCAGGAGTTGAAAAAAAAAACATTCCCTGAGCCCCCATGGTCTGCCCATTTGGGGCACTTGGGTGGTCTCTGCAAGGCTCTGTTCCTTTTTGGGGACTTGTACTCCGACTTGTACTCCCACTCTCCACTCGCTTGTGAGGCCAGGGTAGGGCAGTGGGCCATAAACGCCAGAGTTGTGTGCCACGGATTTCAGAGGGGCCGCGTTGAGGTCCACCTCCGTGTCCGGGAGAGGGTGGTTCCGAGGATGCTGTTTATGTGTTTGGAAGAACAAGTAGCTAAAGAGGAACAGCACAGATACTATATGTAAACAAAAGGAGGCTGTGAATTACAAATGCATCTCCAAAGTCATAAAATGATCTCTATTTTTAGATTTTTTTTTTTGTGTGTGTGGCTGGCAGGGATAGGGATCGAACCCTGGACCCTAGTGTTATCAACATTACGCTCTAACCAACTGAGTTAACTGGCCAGCTCGTGATCTCCATTTAAAAAAAAATTTGATAATGCAGATTTTTCTGGATGTTTCACTCAATATTATAATGTCCTTTTCACTTTTACTCCACAAAAATTTCTGTGCATTTTGGTGGAACCGCTCTGATTACATTTAAGACTTGCAACTGTCTCTTGGTGGTACTTCATCCTCTCTGGATGGGGGAGCCCAGGGGTGGGGTCCTGTCTTCTTTGGTGATAACACAGTCTTTCCAAGAGCCTTGGAAGCAGTGTGGGGGTTGTGGGGGGCATGGGAGGGCCTGAACTGGGTCACCTCTGAAAGGCTTGACTCTTGACTCTTGCAGGGTTGCCAGTGACCCCTGCCCCTGTGCTGCAAGCGGAGACTGTTAAGGACCCAGCCCTGTGGCACTGACAGCAGTGACGTCACCTGTTCAGTGGTCAACTTCTGTTTCAGACCCTTCCCAGCCCAGGGTAATGTTCAGCTCTCCTCTTTCCCCTGGTCTCTGTTCACATTTTCTTCGTTGTGTTTGGGTGTTGAAGGTCTGGGATGGGGTTTAACCCTCGGTAAGTGCTGGGCAAAAATAAAAGACTGACTTGCATTTAAAACCCTAAGCAATCAATGTTCAGGCCCAGGGAGGTGACTCATCACCTGCCCTCCCAGGACTGGGAATATAACCTCCAAATGAGACTTACTAACCCCTGGCTCTCCCCTCATCACCCAGGCCACCAAGCAAGAAAATTCTGACCTGAAAATGTTTTAGGTACATATTCAAAGAAAATCATTATATAGCATATTTCATTAAATATGATACCATCAAACGTAAGATGTACCATTGTTTGACGTTACACTAAGAAAAAATGCTAGCTAAGTCACTGTCAGCATTTCTGATGACATCTACACCCATGATTCACATCATGCAAGAAGCTACCTAAAAAGCCCTCACTCATGTTGGAACAAAGTTCTAGAAAAGAAAGAAATAGGGTTTTATTAATAGCCACTGAAAATATTCACTACATCGATACAACTATGTGCTATCCCCAAATAAAGAATCTAAAGATCTTTAAAAATACAAAATACAAATACCCAGATTCCAGATTATACAAATGCTAGATAGTGGTGATTTGAAGGGAATAATTCTTTTGAAATCAAGACATCTCCATATATTTTTAAAAGAAAAATGCAAAAAAGTTTAATTTTGGAAATTGAGTTCATCGTTTATAAATATGAGTAAATACAACATTAAATTAGACATAAGTACAGCAGTTTAACAAAACAACTTCTCTAAAAAGTATAGCAAATTGGTAATTTTTTTCAGACTAAAATAATCAAACTGAGATGAGAAAATGAGCCCTTTTCTACAACTTAAAGCCAAAATATTGAAGACATATCGTTCACAAAGCACCTAGCTGCTGATTCTTCATTCTGATGTCTTTAGGGTTCTAAAATATCCTGATGATGGCTGAACCATCCTTATTAATAAAGAAAAACCCATACAGTACACAATATCTTAGGCTAGATTTATTGACGATAATAAACAACCTGCTTTCTTATTGATAGGCCATCTCTTCTAACAGTAACCTTTATGCATATTTGTCCAATGTATTTTTATAAGGTCCTGGTAGCACTGAGAATCATGATTATTTATGAAAGAAAAATTGTCTGAGTACTTATTTCCCTGGGTGTCACTTAAGATGTCCATCATTCCCCCTTATCAATGTACACAAGAGCTCAGACCAGGTACGAGTTTTATAAAACAAGGCAATATACACTGCGTCATACACCAGTCGTAGGGCCCAACCTGAGACATGGTTCAGTGGAAAGAGCGCTTTCTCTATCTGAGGACACTGAGGCCTTCGCTTCCCATCTCATCATCTGAAGATGTCTCATGCAGCTATCAGGGAAGCACTGGAGTTTTGGTTACTTTTATAGGTGTGCACATGCTCCTTCCAGTCTTTGTGATAGAAAAGGGTAATTTTAAATGGCATTTAAACTCAAGTGTTAAATAAAAAATATCTTTCTATACAACAGCAGACAGTATGTCCTGGCAAGTTCTCAAAGATTTTAGTTCACAGATTTGAGAAAATTCCATTAGCTTTAATTATTTATCAGCAGTCAATTTAGATTACTGTTCTTGACCTATTTTTACAGTGTATGGGCCACCCAGCAATGAAATAAATGAATAGTCTTTTTCCACAATGGCTGATTTTCTGAAATAATAGAAATCTAGTTTTAAGAAGGACTGAAACCCCAAACATATAATTACCACAATATATAACCTGCCATGCTGCCTTTGTAGCTGGATAAAATGCACATCTTTGTGAGTTTTTTAGTTATTAAACAAGATTATCTAGAAAGGGATAAACTCACTCATGCTGTAATTTCTTCCCATTTAAATTTCTTTGCTCCATTTAAAACATGTTCTGTGTCCTGGCAGAAAGTCTCTAATACTGACGGATGTGCCTTTAGCATTATGCCTAATAAAACTGCATGATGGGAGGACAGGCACTACGGAGCCGGAGGGCAGTGGAGCCTGTTGGGGAGCCGCAAGGGCTGGGGAGGAGCACCCTGCAGGCAGAGGACGGAGACCCCCATGATCCTGGGCAAGAGGGAGTGTGCAAGATTCATGTGATGCTGAAAAGGGACAGGGTTATCGGACTGGCAATGCCCAAATGTGGACACAGGGAGATGAGGGCTGAGCAAGGTGCTGAGGACATGGAAAAAGGCAAATCCGAGAAGCAGAAGCCATGACCTGGCTGAAGGACTGGCAGCAGCTCAGCGGCATGGCCGAGCCCAAATGCCGCTCAGCCATAGTCCTTAGAGTTGGGTGTGGGGACTCCCGGCTCCCTCGGGTGCTTGAAGGGGTCCATGAGGTCAAAATGACTTTTGCTATTTGCCTTTTCCACTCGTTCTCTCACAAACACACAGTGGAGCTTTCTAGAAGCTCTGTGATGTGTGATGACATCACGCTGACACTATCCACACGTGTTATTGTGTGTTCTTGTGCTTTACAAATGCCTCACTGTCATCTCTAACACAGTTAGTATTCATAGGTACAACACACATATGCATAAGCTCTCCGGAGTCCTTGATTTTAAGAGAAATGGCTGCTCTAAGGCTTCTGATCTCAGAGCCAATGGCAAGGTGGTTGGTCTGTCTGCTCTGAGGACCTGTTTAAGGCCTGAGAAACAGCGTGGACATGACAGCAGGACAGCAAGCCACCCAGCCACCTGGCCAGCATCTGTGGGCCTGACACCCCCACCTGGGAGGACATGCAAGGCTGGCCCTCATAGCCTGGCTGGGACCACCCCAGCCTGGCACCCAAAGCCACACGCACGAAGACAACCCACCTGGCAGAAGGACCTCCTGCAGGACTCTTGATTGATTCTCTAAGTCTGATTTGCCTTTATGTCTGATTTCAAACTATTCTTCCAGGTCGCTTTCTGAATAAATACCCATGTCTAAAACTCTAGTTTTATCAGAACTTTGACAACACTGCTGTGATTTGTTGATGTATCTATCAATAGATTTTGAGTTTGTCAATCAGAGAAACCACATGTTACACATTTTAATTTATTCAAAAACCATTTGAACATTTACTATATGCACTGAATGAGACAGTCACAGTCCCAGCCCTCATGGAGCTTCCATCCTAGTGAGAGTGGTGACCCAGGTTTGGATTTCTAGTACATTGTTGAGGGCCGTACATAGCGTAGCACTACTCTTGGGTCCACTGATGGTGCTAGCGCAGGGTAGTCACTCAGTGAATACTTGTGGGTCGAATGAATGAACAGAGACGGTCTTCCCAGACTCATTACCAGGCTGACCCTTTATGGGAACAGTTGCAAAGGGGATTCATGTGCTAGACTGGGGACAGGACTTAAAGTCACCTTTTCCCCCTGGGACTCTCTGAAACCAACCAGAAGTATGATTCCCACTTTCACCAGACATACCCATTGTGTAATTTATTCCAGATCTTAGGCCCTGCTAAAATTTAAACAAGTGGGCTATTTAAAGTTAGGATGCAGATTAATCCTTCAACTTAGTACTTTTACTTCTAGGAGTCTATCCATAAGAATAATCTGAGATGTACACAGAGATTTATGCGCAAGAATGTTTTTAGCATGTGTTTAGAACAGTGAAAAATTATAAACAATGTGGATTCCAACAATAGGGGATTAGTTATGCTGTGGTTTGAATGTCCCCCAAGTTTATGTTAAACTTAACCCTCAATACAGTGGTGGAAGGTGAGGCCTTCAAGAGGCAAACAGATCAGGAGGACTTTGCCCTCCTGAATGGATTGATCCATTCATGAAGTAATGGGTTTATAGTTTAATGGGTTGTCATGGGCATGGTTCTGATGGCTTTATAAAAAGAGCAAGTGAGAAAATTAGCTCTCTTGTTCATCCCGTCCCCACCGTCTTGATACCCTGCATCACTGTGAGACCCTGTACAAAGTTCCCGTCCAGAAGGCAGCCCTTACCAGAAACACCCCCTGGACCATGGACTTCCTAGCCTCCAAAACTGTAAGAATAAATTTCATTTCTTTATAAATTACCCAGTTTTGGGTATTGTTATAAGCAATAAAAACAAACTAATACAACTCATTAAAGAAATTTTAGTAAAGCAATACAATGGCGTATTAGGTAGTCAGTAAAATTGCTTTTCAAAGAATAGCTAATGCTATGGAATAACGCACATGATTTCCACTTATTCAGCAAACACTTGTTGTGTAGCTGTTACGAGCTTTCAAGCACTGTAACAGGTGCTCTTGCAATCATGAGCAAAACCGACAGGTACCTCCTATGCCTCCTGGGCTTCTGTCTAGGGCAGTGAGAGACACAAGTCAAGTCGTCACCTACATGGAGGACATTCAACTGCGGCTGGTGCACAAAGAGGAAATGCATGTTGCCAGGAGTGCATTTAAGAGGCAAACCTGGCCTGGGACAACAGGAAAGGCTCCTCCAGGAAGGGGCACCTAAGTCTGGATTTGGAGGATGAGTAGAGTCTGCATGGGGGGAAAAGGAGCCAGAAACTAGAATTCGTGTTTACTGTCTGACCCCGACGTTACAAAAATAAAAGCATACATATATATGCATTTGGAAAAAGAATGGCTAGAACAACAACACAGTTAGATGGGAGATGTATGTAACTGAATGGAAGTATGGCTTATTTTTCATTTTTTGTCTTTAAGCAAATTTATCCTCTTAAGATCAAAAACATTCTTCTGAAAACTGAGGGTGGGGATCAAGTGATATTTTTTAAAAATAAAAAGACGTCTTAAGGTTTATAGAACAACTGGGTTACCTGACCTCATAGCTCCTCAATGACAGAGTCTCCAGGCACAGGACAGCCATGTGGCCAACTGTGCGGCCAGACAGACAGGCCAGGCATTATCTCAGGCTGTGCACCACTCACAAAGAAAGTACATGCTGCACCTGCTAATGCATGGCTAAACTATACACATTTCCCCAAGGGACAATGATTTTATAAGTACAATAGGTGTTAGGAGAAACCTACCGGTCCATTACATTTCACATTTTTTTTCACTTAAGTAAAATACTGTGGCTGATTGGGGGAAAACCTTATAGTATATACAGCATATGCTAATGGCTTTAAATGGTTTTAAAATATGTAATATTTATGAACAAAAATAGATGAGAACGATCTAAAGCAACACGCTAACATTCATGTCTAGGATTACACGATTCAATACTATCTTCTTTACGCTGTATGTTTTTATGCGATATGCAAATTTCTTTCATGAACGATTGGGGGAAAACCTTATAGTATATACAGCATATGCTAATGGCTTTAAATGGTTTTAAAATATGTAATATTTATGAACAAAAATAGATGAGAAAGATCTAAAGCAACATGCTAACATTCATGTCTAGGATTACATGATTCAATACTATCTTCTTTACGCTGTATGTTTTTATGCGATATGCAAATTTCTTTCATGAACATTCATACTTTTTATAATCAGAAGACGAAGTCACAGATCACACAGAATATTGGGAAGACTTAAAACATCATCTCAAACTCACACCAAAGGGGTAGGGAAAGTCCAAACACAGACCCCAGATGGGAGACGCACACAAATGACCAAACAAGTACAAATCACACCAGGAGAAACATGAGATTGAAAATCAGATCTCAGACATACTCCTTCCCATTCTGGTCTCAGTTTGTTTCCCTGCATGAATGTCTCCCTTCAAGATGATTCATTGTTTGTGTGCAACTATCTTACCTAAAATTAAGCAGCATGGAAAAGATAGCCTTTTGTCTTCACTTAATAATCAGCACATATTGTTTATTAATATTTACTAGCTTCATGGAGCTGCTCAGAGAAATAATTAATAATAAACGATGTGTAAATCTACTTGCAGACACAAAGCACGCTGTAAATGCTTTCTCAGACACTCACTCAAACAAACAAGTGGAAACAGAGGCAAGATCCTAACCAGGTGCCTTGTGACTCCTGTACAATCAGAAGGTCACACAGAAGTGGAATCTAAACAGGAACCATGCAATTTTTACATGCTTTGTTTTTTTCGAAAACACTACAGAGCCACTGGCACAGGAAATGCAGACCATAATTTCTTAATTTCTAAATGGAATTATTTATACCATGCAGATGGAAACTAAGCCTAATAAACGTAAGAGACTCAGTGGGCAAGTTGGGAATTTAAACTTTTGAAATGAGATTTTATGTTCACAGATGCTCAGAGGCTTCCCAGTGGATCATCTCAACCTAGCAGGTGAGGAGAAACAAGGGCTTCCAGGGCAGAGAGGCTTCCTGGCCCTCCCGTTCAGGAGCCCCACTTCACTCCACCAAAGAAGCACCTTCTCTGCAACTTCATCCAGCGTCGCAGCCCTTAGAGACCCTTGAGGTCAAGCTATGGTGCCAGGCCAGGGCAGGAAGAAAAGGTGAGTTCTATAGAATGCTGATGATGTTCTGGCCTCGAGGCCCAAAAGTTATCTGATTCATAGACTTTTCACTCTTAGTAGTCTGCAGAGTTCAAAGAGTTTGTCTAGAAAGAAGTCTTGGTATTGATGTGTACACCCAGATCTGCAGCTCCTAAGGAAGTATGCTATTTCAGAATGAGCATATTGCATGGGAAATCCTAGGTGCACACTGAGTGTTCCTTTCACATGCCCTTTGGGATGCCGTGAATGCAGCTTCTAAAGGCATATCTAACAGTAACCCACCATGAAGGCCACAGAAGTTCGTCTCTCCTGGGCCTGCTGCCCAGGGCTGTGCCAGGGGTCTAGACAGAGAACACCAAACATGGCTCAGAAGTTGCTGGACTTGAAAGAAACACAGTGACATGTTGTTTTTCACCCTGACCCTGGAAATGGAGCCAGGAATTACACCTAGCTCAATGACAGACTAAAATGAAAAGAGTTTGTATATGAGCTGATCAGTCAGAAAAGCACAGACCCCTCTATTTCTGGTACAGGAGGGAGAGTGACTAGCCACAGAAAATACACCATATATGTGAACCTGGGCTGACAGAAAATTGCCAACGCTTAGAGAATTATGTGTTTTGGTAAACAAATGGCTTTAAAATACTTTCAGAATTCCTCCAGCAATCTTTCTCAGGCCTGTTACCGAATAGTAACTTTTACACAGTCCTGGAATTTTCTTTTGAATATACAGCATGGCTTCTTTGTAATGAAACAATTTAGGAAAGAAATACAGTTTAAGACATTCTATATCTCTTGGCTAGAGCTGTTGGCCCTGCTGGATGAATCACAGAGAAGTCCATAAATGTCGAGAGCATTTGCAGACTTTTCTTTTATAACCATATATGGCGAATATAGATCTATTTATCTCTAACAATCTCAACTTTAGCTTTAGTGATTTTTGTACCTTACTGTCTTAAAATTTTCTCGTGATTTGCAACTCAGCCACATAAGACAGCACACCCAACAGCAGGACTGACATTCATAACTCTAGGCCAGTTTGTATTTATCTTTCTGTTTTTTGGTATGACGGCAGAATGTCTGCACAGGTATATGTGAGGTGGGTCAAAGCACTTAGCTATTCACATTCTTGCTACATCTCAGCTGAACAATGTAGGGCTGTAAGGATTTCCAGAAGAATTTCACCTGAGCAAGTGTTCTTCCCCAAGGAATTGTTTCTTATCACACATTCAGGAATTGACTGAAAAACAGAGGTGGGTGCTGAGGTTTTTGATATATCCCTTAAAGAGACACATACCAAAAATATTTTCAGGCCTTCTAAAAGCTGAATGCTGGGAGATTCCATGACTCGCTAAGACAATTTAAGAACCCTCTAGGGATTCCTTACTGCATGCATGCATTCATTCATTCACACATTCAATAAATTTGTACCGAGATAAACCTACAAAGACGGAAGAATGAACAGCCCCAGGCCTGCCCCCATCCCCCAGGATGCAGCATGGACACAGAACACACAGGGGTCCGCACACGCTGGAGGCAGGCAGGAGCCTGTCTTCATGAACCCAGGCCATGCTTTAGGGGAGTCCAGCCAGAGAGAACGCAGGGAAGTACAGTTACCAGTTGTCTCCTACTTTTATTTTCCTATTTTCCCACGTGACAAGTATAAAATCTTCTGCTCTAACCTTTAAAATATACTGAAGACACAAACAAGAGAAGTGAAAAAACCCGGCTGTACAGCACACAGTCCAAACACTCAGTTGTGGAACCTGAGATGTAAAGTAAGCACTCCACTCAGATACGTGCGACAAACTAAACATGCAACTCCATCAGGAGGCTTTCTGAGACTTCACATAAAAGGGGGATCTGTTGGGAATGTTCATATATTGGGAGGACCATTGGAAGGTCTGTTTATAAAAGCAAATAATGTGAAATCAACAATATAGCAATCAAGGTTTAAAAACTTAATTTGGTAAAATTAGTTTAGAATACCTTTTTTGGGATTTCTTTCTGTAGTCCAAAATTATCTGAAATACATATTCAAAATTCAAGTGACTAGGTAAAATAATAAAAGTATCTCCCCTCCCCCTGAGAGGGCATACCTCAGTGTCCTGCCTTGGCTAGGCACCAACACCATGTGGTAGTTCCCTTACATAGAGTTAACAAAAGAGAGCAGAAAGGCTGTCTTTGTCCCCCCAAATCCCATCACCAGCCTGAAAACAGCAGACCTGACCAGAAAGACATTTCTGGGTGGTCTTAGAGAGGGCTTTAGGGGCTGAGTAGCTTCTGCCAGGACAGGATCCCCAAATCAGAATGGGTCCTTTTCTAAATGCCCCTTGCACTCCACGTGCTGGGCATGGCTGCAATTTAGTGCATCTTCTTATGACTCTTTCTTTGTACTGTGAGGCTCTTATCTGATTCCACTGATTTGGTAGGAGTGCTAGGAGATCAGAGGGCAGCACGGATGTACCATGTAGTGACATGTCCAGAGAAGGCTTCCTCCAAAAAAAAGACCTCCTGAGGGGCTGAAGGAATGAAGCTTACTAAATTAAAACAGAATCCACGCTTTGGGCGGAGGAGAAGAGCATGACTGGCATCTTTTGGAGAAGTCCTCAGACCAGCAAGCCACAGCTGCTCACACACCAGCCTCCGCACTTCATCAGTAATTTATCTGACCCTCTTCTGGACATTCTTTATCATGTAAATAAGCCTGACATGCATATTACATGTAAATATGCATATAGACACACAATAAATACACACAAACAAACACGTAAACAGATAACTCGATCTCTACTTGTCTCCTTCCCCTTCTGGACTATAAGCTGCAAGCATGTGCATCACCTGTGTGTGGCCTGATAGAAAATAGATGCCCCATACATTCATTACATGACACAGATTTAAGAAATTCTATGCACAGTTCAGCCACCCTGTGAATCTCCCTTTCTTACATAAGCACATATGCAAGTCATTCTCAGAAAAATTCAAATGGACCTGAATTTGAATCCTAGCTCTGCCATTTAACAGCTGTGTGTAGTTAGGTGGCTTATTAAATTTTCGCCTTTCTGAACGTCAGTTTTCTCTTGTTAGGAAGGAACAATGCAACTTGCTTTGTGTTCTAATCATCTTCTCTGATGATTAGAATGACATTTGGCACATAATAGGCATCTATTAAGTATTTTTGGATGAATAAATGAACATAGTGCATACTCGACGTAGCTGTTTCGATGACAATGGTAATGATGACCATGACATCATCCCCTTCTTACATCTGTACTACTCAGAGTACTCTAAACCTCTATGTCTTTTACCTATATGGTCTGCAAAGTGTTCCTTTGGTCCAGGTGGCTATTCAGGTCACCTAACCCTGACTGACTACAAGTTCCTCTCAGCCTGGATACGGCTGTCATGTTGAGGGCCTGGCATTTACTGGGTGTTTTCACATGCTGCTGACTTCTGGGCAGCCAGCGAGGACTCTGATAATTCCTGCTCTCTCAATTTCTGCTTTACCCCCTCCCTCTGGCTGCCAATCAAAGCAGAGAGGGCTTTTCCCAAACAGAATTTTCCAGCGGTGATCTCTGCCTGCTAGCTTGTGGCCAGGGAAGGTACCTAAAATGTGACCAGTTCCCCCCAGTGTTAACTCAAACTGGAACACCTGCCTCCTTCTCCTGGTTGATCTGGGACTGACTTCACATGCCTGTCTGTGGGCATCCAGCATTTTTATACTGGGGAATCCAGCACTGGCAGCAAGGGAGGCCACTCACCACACTTTTTAAATAAGTCTGCTGTTCTGAGAGTTTGGGTCAGAGTAACCTTTCACTTTCAAGCGCCCCGTGTGTGCTACAGATGCTCTCTCTATATGTTTTAACATGTACTACAGAGAGATTAAGCTAAGTGAGGCATGTCATTCACGACAGCTCACTGAAATTATGCCTGCTAATCTTTTAAATGGCAAGAACATTATGCAACACAAAAGGAATCTCAGTAATTCTAAAGCTTTTACCCAACTGAGAAAGTTTAAATTTACAGAAACATACACTAGAGATAGAGAAGTCCAAGACAGGTGGCCAACCTATCCGCCACCCCTGGGGTGGAGAAGGAGAAAGATCTTATGGTGGGGGGAGAAGAGGTGGAGGGTGGAGGGCAGGGTTTGAGACCTGGCTTGGGTCCTAACTCACTTGAATCATTCCACTTGTAGAAAGAGGCTTGGCTCCTTGGTCTGGACCAAGCAATTTCTTTGGCCTTCCAGAACTGAACCACTCTGCTCTGCACAGCCTTTCCTTTGACTGTATGTTAGGGTGCTGCCTTGGCCAGCCATGCCAGCCCAGGAGAAGTGGGCGACACCTGGCCATGTCCTACGAGTGCATCAAGCATGTGGCCCGTATCAAAACAGGCACTGTGCTCTCTCATGTGGACATCCCAACAGCCCCTCAGGTGTGGGGAGTCATCCTTGGTGTGTACACAGAGAATCTGGGGCTCCAAGCGGTTGTGTGTTGCCCCTGAGGCCATCTGCCTATAATGCAAACTCACGGGCTGGCTGGCGCCAGAGCTACCATGCCACCATGCCATCTTCTAAGCCGCATCTCATCTGGAACCGCTGCAGCTGGCGGGCCAAACCTTTGAACGCTACAATTCAGGTTAATTGCTTGGACCTGCTGTAGCACGTGGTCCCAGGCTCCCTGTGCCTTCTCTCTCTCCCCGGCTGTCTGGATCCCCAACCTCACTCCTGGCGAGCCTGAACTGTGCTGAGTGATCAAGAACTCAGGAGCCTCTGATATGCTGCACATGAACCTGCACCTGCCAGGAGAAACACAAATCCTGACAAAGAGCCTGCAGTGCAAAGGCATGATTCACCAAAACTGTACCTCGGTCTCTCTTCTTGAAAAGAGTTTGTTCACCTTAATGCAATTTGATAGTTGCTAAAGGTTAACTCCCTGCATGTGTCTAGTCCTGCTCAAGCATAGGAAAGGAAAGGGGCCTTGTCCCCAGACACATGAGCCTCCAGCAGGTCAGGACAGGGTGGAACCATCTTTCATGGGTTCATTCAAAGGCGGGCTGAGCACCAGTCAGGTCACGCTCAGCCCCCCAGTGGGGGCAGAGGGGACAGGCACATACTCAACCACCTCAAAGTTTAGCCGAATAAAGACATACGCACAAATAGCGATCCAGGGTAGGCCGTGAAAGATGCCGAAAGAAAGGTACAGGTAAAATATGACAGGGCCCAAGGGGAGAGGGAAGACCCCTCCTTGCTAGGTTGGGGAAGGACAAGACAAAGGGAGGCACCTGAGCTCACAGAGGGGTGAGCAGGGAAGAAGGGCTTTCTAGAAGGAGACATGGCAATAACAGAGGGAAGAAGAGAGCCGAGGGTACGTACAAGGAAAACCAACAGGGGTGCACCACGTGGGAGACCAGGCCAGCCGAGCCAGGCCCCCAGGGGCCACTGGGCCACTCGATGAGCCCGGACGTGGCCTAGGAGGCAGTGAAGAGCCCCCAACCACATGAAAGGAATGCAGGGGCCAGCCAGCATCTGTCTTAGGAAGATGGATCTGAGAGTAGTTTAGAAGCCAGGCCAGAGGGGAAAGCCTGGAGATGAAGATGCCAGCAGGCAAACAAAAGTTGGACAAAAGCAATAAAGCCAGAAATGGGTGGTGGCAGAGGAGGGGAGGAAGGGAGACATGGTTCCCAGAATTAAGTAAGCGGGATGCGGCAAGCGGGCTGTGGGAGGAGGAATGAGATGCGGGAGACAAAGTCAGAGGAAGTTCAAGCCCAGGTGAGGCAGACAGTGGCCCCCATGCAGACAGGAGGGGCAGAAGACAGGAATGGGTCGGGTGGTGAAGAAGACGGAAACCCACGCTGGGAGATGCCCAGAGCCGGCAGGACTTCCAGGCAGGACCTGTGATCTGCAGAAACCAGGCCCTGGGGTGCGAGGAGGGCCCACGGCCAGAGACCATGGGGACATCCACTTGATGGGAGAGGAAAAGAACTGCAAATACTAAAAGGTCAAAGGGACAGGTCTATGAAGAGCTAGTGTGACGAGGAAGATAAGGAGGACAGCAAAGAAATCTAAAGGAAATACATTTCCGTGTGGAAAACTTGGAAAAGTAAAGGCTTTCACTGCACCCCGGTCTACACTACAGTAGGGCAGGGATAGCTTCTTGCTCCTTCTGGGCCCTAAGCATGCAGCAGTTTCTGGCCATGGGAGTTGGCTTCATCTGATGTGTCCAGTGGTTTTATTTCATTCTTGTCACATGCAGATTGTTTTAGATTAAATCAGCCAGTTTCTGAAGAAGATGGGCAAAGCCATTCATTGAGAACCTTATTTTCCCTGAAAAAAATCCACTGCACCTAGATTCTGATAGGTACTGGCATTCCAGAGTTCTCTTTCAAGGGAAGAGTGTGGTGTGTTCAGCAATCTGAGATTCCAACCAGACTTCCCTGTTTAAGCAGTTAACTCGACAATCGGCCTGGTCATTAAGAACAGGTTACCAACTGGGAGCTCCACACCAAAGGAGACAGTGCAGTCCGGTTAACCCTGCAGACCTTTTCTCTCTTCATCCCCACGTTAAGTGGCTTTCTTTCTGAAGGGCTGCAGCCCAACCTGGGTCCTCGCGCTTCCTTCTTCCCTAGGTCTGCAACTAATAATGACAGACTTAAACTCCTGTGGCCTCATTTCTCCAAGCGAATCATCCATCACCTCCAAAACCAAACCCACTGCCCTGGCTAACCTCATCTGCGTGTCCACTCACTATTTTTCTCTTTGGGCCCCTCTGGTTTGTTAAAAGCAAAGAATCCCTGGCAACTCCTTGAGATCCTGTGGCACTGCTCTTTCTTCAGGGAAAGGGTCTATCAGAAACTGCACCATGTGCGCCTCCAGAGGCAGGTTCTAGAAAGAAGTTGATCTTTCCAGAAGGCAAAGTGACACATGTGCTTCCCATAGGTTGTGCTGCTGTCTCCTTGGGACCCACCAGCCTCAGCCAGGAGGTGGGCTGGGGTCCATGGTAGATGGAATAGAGAGGAGACAAACCCAGAATTGGTGGGGTAGAGCTTTGGAAACCAAGACGGCAGAAAAACTAGCCTCAGGAAGAAAGAGGCCAGCAGTCCAGACTCAGGCCTTACTTGAGTGTCTGCTGTATGCAAAGGTGGCTCCAGAGGAGAGGTTGGCACCCTAGAGCTGGCCTGGGTGCAGCACTGAGCTTAGCAGAGAACCAAGATCCAGGATGGTAAGAGCAGGCAGGCAACTGCAAGTGGTCCAAAGGAGCTCTTTTTTCTAGAAGGAACATGCAATCTGGATACAGAACAGTAGGCCTGGGGCCAAGCACACGCACAGGCACAGAAGTCAGGTTTAGTGAGGCGAGAACAGTGATATCAGTCTGCATTCGGAAAAGATCAACAGAAGGGGATTTTTAATGCACCTATGGGAGTTTTCCTGGGATTCCTTTCCGACTCTATCAAAAGCCAAATGACACAGCAAAACTCCACCGATGTGCAGGTACTTGTGATTAGAAGCCTTCAGCAGGACACTAACTGAGGGGCACAAGGGGACACAACCTGCAGAACCTGCCTGTAACAAGCAGTTGTGGCTGGGTGGCTAAATCCAGCCAGCTGCCGGCCTTTTTATGGCCATGAGCTAAGAATGGTTTTTACACTTTTAAATGGTTTAAAACAGTTATATAAGAGCCTATATAATATCCTGATATTTACCTCTTCCCCAGCCAGGCCTAAAATATTTAGTGGCAGGCCCTTGAAGAGGAAGTTTGCAGACCCCCTCCTATCCCCTCATTTCTTCTCCTTTTTTCTTGCCCCCCCACTCCCCTGTTGGAGGTGTGTGTACCTGTGAGGAGGAGGAGGGCTGCTCCACAGCTCAGAGGTCAGGCCAGTGGAGGAGCCAGGCTCTGGAGCCAGGATGCTGGGGCCATGTCTTAGCCTCATCATTCTCTGCCTGTGTAACTCAGGCAGGCATAGCCCTGGAGCCTCAGTTTCCCCACCCGGGAATGACACTAGCTAAATGATGGCTGTGAATGTCAAATGAGATGTAGGATATGCATGTATTTTTTAAAAGCTCAGAACACTTTTGAAATGCAAGTGTATTGTGTTTGTTTATGAGTTGATTTATCACCAAAATTTTTATTTTCTTGTAAATATTGAAACCTGACATTCTTGCCCAGTCCACACAACTATGATACGAGGATAGTTTAAAAAGTTCATGGAAAAATAGAGTTAAAAGATAATACAAAATTTTCCACGAATTTTTTGAAAGACCCCCCCCCCCCATGTCAAGGATGGGAGTGGGGTTGGGGGGAGGTTGCTCAACTGCCAGGAGACAACCCAAGCAGCTAACCCGTGCAGCCATGATCACTTCCGTCACCAGGTCAGGGGAACCTCCTCATTCAAGGCCGGTTCCGTTTGTCCTTTGCTAGCTCCATGTGGGCTGCAGGAGGAAGGTGTCCCGACCTCGTGCTAAGAACCAGCCCACTGAAGACAATTCACCTGGTCTACACTCTGCCACTGGTACAATGCATCTGACACTGCACTCAGATGTAGATGAAGGGACACAAACGACTAAATGTATTTTCAAGAAACAGAATAGCTAAACATCTTACAAAACGAACTCAGGATTCTGAGTAATTCATGGAGAAAGCTGATATTTAATATGCTAGGTCATCCTGAAACTGGGGCTGCAATTTAAGTTTCATTTAAGTGACATCCTGGTTTTCTTACTACCCCATGAATCCATCTCATTTAAGGTCCCTAACACCCTGTGGGGTGGGTAGACATGCCATTCTGAGGATGAGGATCTGAGGCTGAAAACGCCCAGGGTGACCTGATGAAGCGACTCAGGCCCCTAACCCCGGGGAGGGCCCAGGCTCTCCTCCTAAGTCCAGGATTCCCTCCAGTTCCCAGCAGCTTCCAATAAAGCAAGCAGAGTGCTACCACTTATGAATGAAAAGCTGGTATTTAGTGCCTTCTCAGGTCACCTTCTGGGCAGCTGAGAAGTACTCTCCCTTTACTATGAAACTCTGCACCAAGCAGTGGGCCTGGTGAGGTGGGCTGGGACAGAGGCCCCCTTGCAGGGTCAAGGACCCTCTCTCTCGAGAGCCCCTCAGTAGGCAGCAGCAGCTAAGACTCTCCTTCCAAGGAGTGAGAGGCTTCTACCCAAGGGGAAGGCCACAGCTTTTAATGATATGGCCACGGATGCCAGAGGTGGAGGAGGCAGGACGGCCCAGCTGCACTTTGATCTGCAGAGAGTTCTCACTTCCATCACAACACACTGTGATGCTTTGACAACAGGGAGCCTGATCCAAAACACCCAAGGAGAACCCCAGCCCAGAGGCAAGGCATCCTTGGACTGAGGCTATACCTGCTGCCGGGGGCAGCAGGGGATGCACCACCTGGAATTCTGCTCCATGCTAGTAAGAGCTGGATGAGACCTGAGAGCCCCATCTCTACAGACAGCCCCAGTGAGTCAAAACCTGCGAAAAAAACATGGGGTGAAATGTACTGTGGAGCAAAAGAACCCTTCCAGATCCCACGGCTATCCACACAAGACGAAAGGGACCAAACTCAATTTGTCCCCCCTGGCCTGGAATGCAAGGTTGCAACCACACACGCTGTCCTGATCTAGACAACGTTCTCTAAACACCGTTTTAGTCCAGTTATTGTAAATCAATCACATTTTTCCCATGACATAACTAAAGAATGAACAGTAATGTCTCAAACTTCAGTACCTAGGGCAAAAACAGCTCACTAAGAAGTAAGCGCTTCTGTGCAGGGGCAAGTGCTTGCTACTTCAAATAAAGCTGTGATGAGTCTCTCCAGAAGGAAGGAGTGAGTTTGACTCAGCACACTTATTGAGCACTTGCTGTGTGCCCTGCACACGCACAGCCAGGAAGATCGTCCTGGCCTCTTGAAGCTAAAGTTCTGTGAGGTGGATAAACATGCAAATAAGACAATATGGCAAGAAAAAGGCAAGAGAGGAATATGCCCAAGATACAGAGAGAGGAGAGCAGGCCCTTAGAATATACCTGGGCTGCTGCAGATCTTCACCAGCTGGGTTACCGCTTGTATGAAGCCCACCCAATCCCTTAGGGAAAAGTGACTGCCTGGCCCTGTATCCCCTTTTCACTCAGTACAAACTTCACCCATCACCCAAGAAGCCCTGGCTACAGGCCTGAGACCCCACTGAGAACCCCAAGTGCTCTTACTGAAGTTTCTACTCTTAGAACAGTACCTGGCAAATAGGATGCATTTAATATAAATGTTTACTGAATACACTTAAAGATGGGGAAGGGGCATTCCCACTCCCTGCCCTTTCTCCCCACTAACAGCTAAATAAACAAGAGTTTTACAGTTAAAAGACAAGGAACACAGAAATTAAGCATTATTTTGTTGAAGTGCGAGAGAGATGGTAAGTCAGAGCCCAGGTTAACTGGACCTATTGGGAATGCTCGAGAAGAATGCTCATAATAGGCCTCTCCAGCCCAAGTCTGGGGCATAGGTGGGTTGACGGGGCCATTTATAGAAGACCCTGAGCTATCCAGTGAATTCTCTAAGTAAAGGGATGCAGGACACTGGTCAAAGTAAATTGTACTTAAAAACATCTCCCCCTAAATACCAACTAACACCCACCTAACCCATCAGCATACTGGTAACTGCCCATACCCAGCCAAATAAGCAGTTTGCCAAAGTACCAACAAATGTTTGAAGGAAAAACCTGGTGTGTGTAAAGCAATGCTAAATAGCTTGCCGTGGCCTGTACGTGCCCACAATCTGGTTATTTCTGGAAGGATTTGATTCAGGACTAGGCTAATTATATGAGAACATTTTCAAATTTCAAAAGATATGGAATAGACGTTGCTCTCCAGGTGTGAAATGGTTTAAAAATCTTCAGTACAAAAAGTGCTGTCTTCCACACAAGGCAGATGAGAAAGAAGCCTGGGTCAACTCGAGTACTTGGGAAGACATTTGGAAGTGGTTTCTTTGACAAGTTCCCTGTGAGAGATGGAGCAGACAGAGTCCGATTTCTATTTTAGTGCTAACATTGGGAAACAAACTTACATACGTGTCTCAATTCAGGACAGCTGCTTTCCCAAACAACTCAACATGGACTCTTTAAAGTGTGCGCGCACACACAACACTGAAAAAACCTGCAGGCCCTGGTTTGAGAGAAAGAATTTCATTTTCTTACCAAGCCCCAAAACTTCAAAACCTATATATTTTTAAACTAGGTCCACTTCAGTACGTTTGTCAGTAATTTTAAACCAAGCAGCCTGACCATGCACAGTGCAGCACAGACAGCCTTGGGAAAGTTTAATCTTGGAAGTGATTGGGCCACAGGTGGCCCTGCTGCAGATGAACATGTCGTCCTCTGTCAGGGGGTCTTCTCAGGTAATTTGTCACCAGCCTCAGCACAGCAGCAACCACACTCACACACTCTAATTGGGGGGTGCTCTCAAGGATCGGTGGGCAATCTTGCTCTCCAGATGTAGCAGACATAAATCAAAGAAAAGTTGGCTCAACTGAGCTGGCGTATTTGCCAGAGAACTGTGATTTCAAAGTCATCTTCTAACGCTCGTTGTCAATAAAGTTCAAAGGGCCATGCCTGGGCACGGCCTGAGTGGGAGGCGGGCAGGAAAGAGGAACGTCCCGAGGAAGACGAGGCAAGAGCTGCTTCTGTGCAAGCGGTGGGCCATGGGGGGGGGTGGGGGGGGGGACACCGGAGCTGGTGCATGCCTGCCGGAGCGAGG